>NW_015664037.1:302505-320758 GCF_001515625.1 Sinocyclocheilus rhinocerous | reverse complement strand
GCCTAGAAAGAGCTTGATTAGCTGGTTCAGGTGTGTCTAATTGGGGTTGGAGCTAAACTATGCAGGACACCGGCCCTCCAGGACCGAGTTTGGGCGCCCCTGAGCTAAACTCTGCATGAAAGTGGATCTCAGGCCATGTCCACATGTACACGGGAGTTTTTCCTTCTTCCGTTTTAAAAAAAATCTTCATCCACATGAAAACGCAAACGCATGCTATGAAGCACTGTCAAGAGCATGCCAAACCTATAGGTGGCGATATAATCTCAACCGTAAAGCCATGTTGGCCAATCAGAAGCGTGAAAAAATTTCCAGTAGGCGGAGATAACAGCGCATGCTCCGACGTCACAAGCCAAAAACTCCGGTTTCGCTGTCTACACGATAATACTGCAACCGGAGTTTTTGAAAATCTTCACCCTGGCAGGCGTTTTCAAAAATGTTCGGTTTCAGTGAACTGGTGCTGCGTTTGCGTGTGGATGAACGGCCATCTCCGTCCACATGAAAACGCAAACACATGCTGTGAAGCACTGTCAAGAGCATTCCAAACCAACATGTGGCGATATAATCTCAACCGTAAAGCCATGTTGGCCAATCAGAAGCGTGAAAAAATTTCCAGTAGGCGGAGATAACAGCGCATGCTCCGACGTCACAAGCCAAAAACTCCGGTTTCGCTGTCTACACGATAATACTGCAACCGGAGTTTTTGAAAATCTTCACCCTGGCAGGCGTTTTCAAAAAAGTTCGGTTTCAATGACCTGGTGCTGCGTTTGCGTGTGGACGAATGGCCAAACCGCGTAGAAAAAGCTGCGGTTTTAAAAAATAACTGCGTTCGTGTGGAGAGGGCCTCAAGGGCCAGAGTTCAGATTCCCTGTGTTATGGTGTTTTGAGTCATAGTCACAAATAACTAATATGTACAAAATACTGTATAAGTACAATTACGAATGTCAATTTACAGCACCTTCATAAATTGAATACAAATATAAAAAGCAAAAACACACCTAATGCATGTTCTTTATGCATTTTGTAGAAGTAGAGTTAAAAATCTTGAAGTTTGAAGCTGAAGTTTTTGTAAAAAAAAAAAAAATGTACATCACCATTTTGCTCCAATCAAAGTGACTTGTACGCGTCTGATGTCATAATTACAACACTCTAAAAAATTATTTTTTAGCTCAACAAAAAAAAAATATTGCAACAGTTTGCATGAAGTTATGAGAAATTCAAATGAAATTATGTTAAACTATCAAACTATATTGAGTTAGAAGAACTTAATAATTTGTAACAAACATATATTTTTAAGTTGATTATTCCAATTAAATTAGCTCCAAGTAATGGATTTGTGGTCCTGGAACCAACTAATTTAGCATGTGTATTTAATAAACACATAAGATGTGACTTGTCACTGGCATTAGCGCAGTCATTGTAGTGTTTTCTTTTATGTGGTTTACTTTTCAGCACAATGGTAACCACAAAAACGTCAATAGAAACTCTTTCAATTGTTAAACATAACAGCATTAAACACTAGCAGGTCTTTCCCTTCATTAAAAACACTTAATTTCAACATTTACTCTCCTTATCCAGTCCTTCGCAAAGCATGCTGGGAACTACAAACCCACTAGCCAATTTTCAAAGTTAACAAGACAATTTTATTGAGTTACTATAAATTTTAATAAAAAAAATAAATAATAATAATCAATCAACAGACATTTTAAAAAGTTTAAATTGCACACAAAATTAATTAATGTAATTATCAACATTATTATGTCAACTGAACTTAAATAATGTTTGCATGGAATTGAGCCACAGGGATTGGGGCAACTGGCCAGAACACACTAGCAGCTACATATAAATGCTTTTTCAACCACCAAGGACACTATAGCAGTTCCAGAGCAATGCATTAAATAGCTCAGAACATCCTAGCAATTGCCTTGATACACGCTGGCAACTATTCAGATCACACTTGAACCATGGTGGCGAGTTTTGCACAGACAAAAACCACATTTTCTTCAGAATATGTCAAATCCAGCAATCAGACTACAGCAGATGATGAAGCACATGTAGAAATTATACTTTCCATTGCACAGGTGCAGCCCTCCATTGCTAGTCCTGGCCTCTAATTGATTCTTTCATGTGTGCTCATGTGTTCATTTGAGGTTGGGGGTTGATGTGTGTATTCTCAAGGCTATCTCAAATGCACACACACACACACACTTCTGCTGTAAGATGTGTGTGAGGCAGCAGCACGTTAAAACACGTCCGATGAGAGAATGCGTCCTGACATGCTCTGACTCATACAGCAGCAGCTTTATTAAAACAGAGACAGATAGAGAACGATAGTTTTTATTCCAGCAACAATCAATTACCCTTTCAAAATTGAGCATGATTACTATAGTTTCAGTTACCAAAAAATATATAGTTAGTGGTGTTTGCTTAGGCTATTGCTATTGTATTATACTTAACTGGTAACATGTTTTACTCCATTTGTGCTCCAGGCATAAATGATTCCTCAAATCATCTGACTTTTTGAGGAGAGGTGTTCTGTTACTTCTACTTTTTATTCGTTTTTTAGGCTGAATATTTGTGCCTATCCATTCTATTCTAACACAAAAGAAGATATCTCAGTTTCTTATATTAGATGTCTTTAACTACTATCTACTATGTCTAAAAACTAGAGTGGCAGGTAAGGTTAGTATGGTATGGTTAGGTTAAAGAGTAGTTAATTACATTAATTACAGTTACAGATGTAATTACATGCAGTTTTTTTTACATGTAAGTGCAATGTAAAAGCCTGTATGTACACAAGTGCATTGTATTCAATGATTTATCTAAATGTTAGTACATAGACACACTTAGTATGTCCCGTTTTGTTTTGAACCACACTGCCAATATATTGTATGGCCGAAACATTCTTTAAAACGTCTTTTGTGTTCCGCAAAAGAAAGAAAATCATACAGGTTTGGAATGACTTGGAAGTAAATGAGGACTGATTTTTCATTTTTGGGTGAACTAAGCCTTGAACTTTACCGTCATTTACTCGTCTTGTTTATTTTTTTCTTCTGTCTGCTCAAGTTCAAGCCCATGGCGTCTGGAGCGAATGTGTCCTGTTATTCCCTCATTCTTTCTCTGACCCTGCCATGACCTCTGAGTTGTGCGTGGCTCTCGTTCAGTGATGTGCCGTCATATGGTTGAGGTTTGACACAGACTCTTACAGCCACAGGAATGATGAGTTAGCAGATTTGGTGAGATTTGAGTAAGATAACCTTCATTTCCTTTGCCTTGGTGTGTGTGTGTGTGGAAGGGGGTTTGAGAAGAGGGTAGCTGATAAATGGGTGGATGAGGGATGGGGCAGATTCCCAGAACCCTTTGAACCCCGTATCACAGGAAGCAGCATGTGATAACGTCCCAGTGGCCTGCGTGAGAAAGTCAAGCCTTGAAAGTGCAGCTCTCACCCCCACACGCTTCTGTACATTACACGCTGTCAGACAGCCCTCACCACCAGTCTGAGCTTAACACATTTAGTGTCCCTCTTTAAAAGAAAAAAAGGGAAAACATTATCAGAAAAAAATGTTTTTGCAGTTGCAAACAAGGTCCTTTTATTGAGGAAGCAATGAAGATGTATGTAGCAGATGTAGTTAAAATAACTTGTAATTAAAAGTAATTAAAAAAAGAAAAAGCCAACATACACCTTATCAGAGCAAAAATAAATAAATAAAACCAATAACAGCCAGACCAGTAACAAAACAAAAAAAATCCTACGCAAATAAACATGTACAGGAAAAGAAAGCATAGTGTACATTCAGACCAGTTGCCAAGTTGTAAAGAATCTCCAGAATGATCGTTTCATGGAATATCAGATTTTCTCCAACTGTACATGATACCTAACATCTGCTTATGATAGAGAGGAAGAGTCTTTCCATTTGCACAAAATTTGCCTTCTGGCAACAAGTGAACAAAAATCAATAACATCTGACTAACTAATATAATTAATCCAAATATTGCAACAACATAGTCCATAACATAGTGAGAATTGGTCCCTATACTAAAGTGTTACCAATAAAACCGAGCAATTTAATAGCAATAGACATGACAAGAACATATAAAGAAGCTGGTGATTGTTTGCATTAGTCACATGTAGGATCTACATCACTCCTAATCTTAACCTACTTAGTTTATAGATTTTACTTATAAAGTGTTTTACCTCGCTTTCTTTCAGTGTTTTTTAACATGTGGTTACTGAGATTTTCCGAGTGGCTTTTAGCACACTGGTAACACTTTAGTTTAGGGACCAATTCTCACTATTAACTAGTTGTTTATTAGCATGCATATTACTAGCATTTTGGCTGTTTATTAGTACTTAGGAAGCACATTTTAATGCCTTTTTCTGCATGACCATATTTTAGATCTGTTAATCCGACCCATACCTAAACTTAACAACTACCTTACTAACTATTAATAAGCAGCAAATTATGAGTTTATTGAGGCAAATGTTGTAGTTAATAGTTAGCTAATAGTGAGAGTGTGTGGAGTTTGGTTTCCCATTTTATCATTTGCCATGCTAAAATAATATATCAGATCACTTTGAATAATTGTAGGACATCTCTCCTCAAAAGGCTGCAATACTTCACTGTGAATTGCTTATGGTTAGGGATATTTTCACATCATTAACCTTAAATCATTAACCACAACCTTAAACACAGTTCTTGTTTTGTTGTTGTTTTCAGCAATAGAAATAGTACAAGAAAAATCTATTTTTTCTTTCAGATATAATAGTATATAATATCTGTTACACAAGGGCAGTTAAAGTAGTTTACTTTCATATTTCTATTTCCCATTCTCAAAAGACTTCCAAGGATCAGGTCTGTTTTAATTACACCGCACACTGCACTGGACCCTTTTTTCTCCCACAGACTGCTCTGTGTGTTTGTAGTTTGCTGAAGGATTTGTGAAGGACGTGTTGGCATGCTCAGCTCTTGGCACGGGAGAGTTGTGGATGGTTATTGTACTGTTATTGTTTGAAAGCAGCAGTCACTGTGTCAGAACCACAAAACACCAAAGCAGAAAGGAAATAAAGCAAGCCCTGTGTAGCTCAAATACAGCTTTTACAAACCCAATATCTGCCTCATAAAGAGTCACAGGGGCGCTGCCAGAAAAGAATATGTCTCTCCCTTTTTCTTTTCTTTTTTGCATACCATAGGAAACGGATAAACAAATCACAAAAGGACTTGAAGGTGGCTCTTTTGACTTCAACCAGTAAGCAACAGCATAGCAATAAATCAGCTAAAGCTCAAAGCACCCTAGAAATCGCACAGCAACAACAAAAAATAGCAACCACCTAGTGACACCCTGGCAACCACACACAGCACCCACATCTGGTCAAACAACACTCACATTTTCTTGTTGGTTTTTGTATTACCTTTAGTTTATATATTTTTATGGTCACACTTTATTTTAAGGTCACTTTTATTTTAATATCAACTAAGACTTTTGCCTCGATAAACTCCTAATTTGCTGCTTATTAATAGTTAGTAAGGTAGTTGTTAAGTTTAGGTATGGGGTGAATAAAGGAATCTAAAATATGGTCATGCAGAATAAAGCATTAATATGTGCCTTATAAGTACTAATAAACAGCCAAAATGCTAGTAATATGCATGCTAATAAACAACTAGCTAAATAGCGATAATTGGTTCTTTAAATAAAGTGTTACCATAAACGATTATGAGAACATGCATTTTTTTCTTAGAGTAACATGCAAGGATGAATCGTTCGCAGTAAGACCAGGAACTTTTGTTACGAAGGTACATAGTTTTTTTTTTATTCATGCTGACTAAATGATTAAAGCTATCTGCTCTTAATAAATAAGTTGTTGTTGCAAACAAAACTCTCCCTCACATACATCATTCAATAGTCAGGTTAAAGACATTATATCCACCACATCCACATTCCCTGCTGTCATCATCCACCTCACATGTGCGCAGCTGGAAGACGGAGTGAAGCGAAGGGACGAGCGTCTGTAATTTAGCCGCTCGAGCTCGCTCTCACACACGGCCACATTGATGTGTGCACAGCCCTCTAGGCCAGAATTGCACTTCTATAGTTTTAAAGTGCTCTGGCTTGTCGTCATTAACGGATCTCTTTAATCTGACGCTTGGAAAACTTCTTAAAGCAGCACACTACAAATAGAAATTCCACATGAAGAGCCGGCTAGTGCTAACATAACATGGACTGCAGTTTAAAGAGGCCCTCTCTTTTCTCTTTTCTTTTCTATTGCATTTACCCGAGGGAGACATACTTGCCTTATCGTTTGAGGTGGACCACCCAAGAAAAATGACTCGGGTCTCACCTTTGAGTGTGAGTGAGCTTTTCAGCTCAGAACTTGCACATCCCCATCTTTGCAAGTCCGTACGTGTGTGAACGCCATATTAGTTGTGTGCGAGTGTGTGTTTTAGTGATCTATGGGATAAACAGCTGTTGAAGAAAACCAAGAGGGCCGAGACAAGAAAGTGAGAGAATAAAGGCCATTGCCATGCCTCTCGCTCCATTCAATCCCCCTTCCTTGCCCCCAGGAAATCAAATGTTCCACGTTTGCCGCTTGTTTAGATTGATCCCGCTCTGGCTGGCTGATAAAGAGCGTATCGCCCTGGCCATCTGGACCCTGTTTGGAGAGATTCACCATAGAAAATCACACGTTCACGCAGAGAGGAACAACAGCTGTGAGGTTGCTATGCTTCCCTCGGCCCTTCAGAAGGTTTCAAGGGAAAACACAAGGCGGTATCAAGGTGTATCCTCGATCGAGTGCAGCCGGGGAGTCCGGGAGACCTAGGGTTCACGGCGAAGTGGCCCTTTGAGTGCTCTCTCTGTCCCAGGAGATCAAATGAAATGGAGCCTGTAGTGCGTCGGTACACAAATCCACTTTAGGAGCTTGTCTTTTGTGGCCTCCCTCACCTTCGTGCTCGGCTTAGCCAGTGACCTTTGTCCCGTCTGGAAGGACATGATGTGCTCTTCAGGAGAACATCGGGACAAAGGGATCACCCACAATGACTCATTCAGGCTGTTTATTAATGAGAGCCGCAGATGACAGGGTCCTTTTATGACAAAGACGGAGATATTTTCAACCCCTCACCCCACCCCGGCACTCAACTGTTTCGTAAATCTGCTAGGAACCACATGAAAGACTCGGCTCATAACTGTCAGCACTCTTCCAGGAAACATCACCACACAAAGGCTGTTACATTTCTGGGGTCTGCTGGCGTTCGGGTTACTGGCTTGTTGTGTTTCATTAGATGTGGACTGGTATACATGAAGGTCATGGCTTCGTTGCTCCCTAAATTTCCCTCTAGGCCTGTCCAAGGTCCAACCCTAACCTTCTGCCTCACCTGCCAATAGGCACTGTATTTATGATGAAAATAAGGCTGCAAAGGACGGAAGTACAGTTCATTTAATATGCAATACTATTTTAAGGTTAATCTAAGGTTTTTTTGTCCACTGGAAATGTTTTTGAAAAACATACTTTCACTGTTTTTTTGGTTGATTGATCAATTTGTTTTTAGCAGCATCATATGACCCCTTTAAGGTCAAATTCTCACCATTAACTATGACTTTTGCCTCAATAAACTTCTAATTTGCTGCTTATTAATAATTAGTACGGTATCTGTTAAGATATAGGTATTGGATAGGATTAGAGATGTAGAATATGGTCATGCAGAATATGTGCTTTATAAGTACTAATAAACAGCCAATATGTTAATAATAGGCATGCTAATAAGCTACTAGTTAAAAGTGAGAATTGGTCCCTATACTAAAGTGTTACCCAATTTGTTTTTCTTTGATTACACTGGTGCATGTTTGTTTTTACATTGGGATTTAAGTAATGCTATACTTTTTTATGCTTGGCATAGCCAAGGGTCAATACAGCTGTCATTCAGTCAACTTCCATTGCATTACACCATCACTGACATTTCACCCTTCACAACCAGAAAGTCAGGCCTTGTACTCGGCAAAAAAAAAAAAATTCCTGAGAAAATCTTTTTTTCATTTGATTGATTGAAGTCAGTTCAGTGGGAATTCAATATGATTTTTCCATTTACCCACTGCTTTTTATGAATTAAAATGACATGGTAGCTAGTCATTTGTGGGCATGTCTGTACGAAATTGAAGCTGAGAGAGAATGGAAAATGAAAATGCAGATTAATTCGATGATAAGCAAAATCACTCAGTCCATATGCCTGTTCATGATTACATCCATTATGGTCACAAAAATATTTAATTATGGTTTATTGTAGCTTCTTATATGCTCTAGTGAAGTGCTTTTTTTTTTTAAAGATTCTGTTGCATCATAAAAGAGACTCATATTGTATTGTGACCAGGATGTGCCGAATGAGACTGATACTTAGCATTCGTCCAATCAGAATTGTTTTGCGATTTCTTAAATGGATCTAGCAGGCCTCTGAGGTGAACGACTGCTTTGCTAACATCCTGTTGTATACTACTTCCTGTTTGATATCACCCAACAGATCACATGGCCGAAGCTCTAATGTCTACTTTATTGTACTCTGGTTTTTCTACTTTTCATGGTGGATATTCAGAACTGAAGTGTACAGTTGTGCTAGAAACATCTGGTTCAAGAGAGAAAAACCTTGCCTAGAATCCTTTTCTACTTGGCGCTTTAAAAGAATGAATAGTTGATTTTATTCTACCTGGTTTTGAAATGAAATGATAGGGTGTCAGTTGATCAAACTGTTTATGATGTATTTGATACCCTTTTTTATGGATCTGATTGATGCTCGGCTTTATTGACAGTGATGCTTCTTTCCTTTATCTGGAATCTGCTTTATCTAATACTCGATTCACTCGATTTTTCCTTTCAGGTTCTTCAAGAACGTGTGCAGGCTCTGCAGAGACAGCTGCATGCCGTTGAGAAGAAGTTGATGAGCCGCGAGCTGGAATACCAGGAGCAGGTAAAATTACAAACGGCTTGGACCTCAGTGCATGCCACGTCCCCTGGAGGGCCAGGAAGAAGCCACGTCTCCTCACTGAGTCACTGATATGCCCTGCACACATTTTACACATTCCATGAGATCCGGCTTCAAGAGCCAGAGCCCTGGGCCAGGAATGCTGTACCCGTTTCAGAGGGATTTCTCAATAATAACAGGCCACTTTGACCTTGAGTTAAAGAAAAAAGAGAGAGAGAGAGAGCTAATTAACTGATTAATAGCTCCGGGTGGGTCTCTGGACCTACTATGTGTGTAGAAACACCCTTTTTGTCCTGGAAACCTCTGCTGACCTTTACTGGGCTCCTCAGACAGTTGTTGGGATGTGCCCTGGGCTGAAGTATCTGTTCAACCACAGGTGGGTTCTCTTGAGGAACAGCTGCACTGAGTTGGCACTGTATTCTGTGGAAGAGCCCCAAAGATGCCTTTTATCTGACTGAGTGCCAGTAGATTAGTGGTCAGGCTGTGTGTTATGACGAACATGCGCCAGACACCTGACAACTAGGGACAACTAGATGGTGTCTAGATTGCTTTAACCGTAAAGTCAGCATGAAATGAAAATGTTTTTTTTTAAAGAGACCAGAAATGAATGTCACACATAAAGAAAAATGGGTAAAGCTTTATTTTAAGGACCAGTTCTCAATATTAACTAGTTGCTTATTAGCATGCATATTACTAGCTTAGCCTATTGCCTGTTTATTAGTACTTATAAAGCACATATTAATGTATTATTCTCCATGACCATATTTTAGATCCCTTAGTCCTACCACATACCTATCCAAACTTAAAAACTACTTTGCTAACTATTAGCCTAATAAGCAGCAAATTAGGAGTTTACTAAGGCAAAAGTCGCAGCTAATAGTTAGTTAATATTGAGAATTGGTCCCCAAACTAAAGTGTGACCAAAAAATGCATCCCCAAAATGACTTGCGCTCTTGAACCGCCCAAAATGCCACCATAACCAAATACAAAGTTAAAAATGGAATGTTTACAAAATATCAAGTACGTTTCCATCATCTAGTGTTGCTGCTTGGGTACAGCTTGGGTTTCTTATCCCTACACTCTTACTTATGCTAAAGTAACAAATGTTTTTTGCAGCAGTCTTTCAAAATGTATTAACATTCCCACACCTCTGATATGCTTCTTTTGTGATTTACTGTTAATATCATAGGCTAATGATCATGAGCCAGTAAAATCCAGAATCAAGATAAAATCAAGTCCAACTTACATTATAGGGCCTTTCGCACCGCGGGAACCTTTTCATAGTACCAGAATCTTAGTACACACTCTCGGTGCGAATGCAACCCTTTAAATGGTACTGGGAAATAGTTCGCGCAAAATCGTCCCAGTACTTTAGTACTGTACATTTAGTTCTGGAACTAAAGCGGTGCGAAAGGCCCTTATGTCACTATTATGAAATATGTCACTTTAGGACACTTTTGTCATCAAAAAAGTTGATACTCATCAATTGAGCATCGAAATTTAAAACAACTGTTAAAGTAAAAAAATTGCAATCCATTTTACGTCTGTAATGTGTATTTCTGAGTAAACCAGGATGTTTAACAAAAAAAAAAGTATCCAACAGGAATAGTTAGTGATAACTCATTTCAAACTCATTTGCTGTTTTCTTTTTCATAGAACGGCAGTTCATTTGCCCTTTAAAGGACCAAATAAACCATAATAGCTTGATATTCATGGTCTCTATGCAGTGTTGTCGTATAGAAATGTCATTCTTCATGATCATTCTTCAAAAAGTCTTCTTGAATATGAGGGTAACACTTTTTGAGGGTCAATTTTGATTTCATTCTGACTTCCAACAAGCCCTGGAGACAAGTCCTTCGCTGTAGAATGCGATCGCCAACCCCAGGCCTCCTTAAGAGACAGAGCGCCTGCAAAGAACATCTACTCCCACCTCATAAACCCTCACAGCACTCCACATCTCAAACGCTGTGCGTGTGTTCATGAGAGAGGTAGTATATGTGGAAATAAAGGCTGAGAGGCCTGCTCTCTTTTCAGTGCAGTGATATTGCCCCAGTTTATCTTCCAAGACATGTCTTTGTAATGCAATCCTCGGCATGCAAAAACAGCCCTCTTTTTGCCCAGACTTCAAACAGATGTTCCTCGCTCGGTTGCTCTGGGCCCCTCCACGCCTGCTTGGCATGAAATGTCGGCATGGCAGCGGCGTGTTTCTGCGCAGTCTCGCTGGCACGCAGGATGAGACGATTACAGACACAAAGCCTTCGAAACAGTTAAGTTACGGAGTCCTCCGAGAGGTTTCCTCCCGAGGCACAGCAAGGTGTTATTTTCATATTAGGATGGATTTGACATGTTAGTTAAACAGGAGCTATTCGCTGCATGCTAAGTGTGCTGACGACTGCAGTGCCGGCATTGAGTCTTAATCTACCGAATCTCCCTTCTTCGCTGGTGAGGGTGAAGCCGAGCTTTTGATGTAAGCATGGGATTTCGGGGATGTCAGTGATGATGCATTTAACGCTCCCAGAGCTTTTAATTCTTTACTTGCTTTATTAAACTTAAAGTATGTCATTTCTTTATGACTGAACGTTTTTAAAAAATAATCACTGTTTTTCAGTAAGGTTCCTGAACACTCCCCCCATCTGCCATTGGTCAAACTGACCGTCCCTCCCCAAACTCACTCAATTGATTGAGTCGGTATTGATATGTCAGATGCTTAAACAAACAAATTGCATGGGACAGAAGGTCACACGTTAGTGTAGGGACCAATTCTCACTATCAACTACGACTTTTGCCTCATTAAACTCCTCTAATTGGCCGCTTATTAATAGTTAGTAAGGTAGCTGTTAAGTTTAGGTATGGGGTAGGATTAAGGGATCTAAAATATGGTCATGCAGAATAAGGCATTAATATGTGCTTTATAAGTACTAATAAATAGCCAGTATGCTAGTAGTATGCATGCAATTGGTGCCTAAAATCTTGCATTTAAAAAAAAAGAACCGCAACTATGAACCAATGTTAGCACTTTAAATATGTAAAGCTTATGATGCCAACCCCCAAAGACAGAGCCTCTACTACTATATGGAGTAACATACACTTTTCAAGACCCAAATGATCCCAGATGAATCCTGTCCAGTTTTTTTTTTTTCTGGTTGATTTCCATTTTTGGTTAGAAACATGTCAGATTAAACCAATAAAATGAGCTGCAAATTCTATTTGTTGCTATTTCTTGTTGACTTAAATATTGTATTGTATAAACAAATTAATTTTGTGCATTGTATAGTTACTGTTATTTTTTGCCAATGACAGGGTCATTAGATTTGGCTATGAATTTCCACAGAAAAGATGCCTAAACCTTAGATCTGTTCCTCTCCACTGCCAGCGCACTGTAGAGTAAGTGCCGTCATTTTCCATTAGCTTCCCATTTATGCACCGGTGCTACTGTGGAGCCCCACTCCACTGGAGTGGCACTTCATAAATCATACTTCTGCTTCATAACTTCATAAAGAGCCTCCTCCAACCTCTAATTTCTGTTCACATCGCTCCCAGCCTCTTGAAAACGCTTTTTTTTTTCAGTTGGCGTGCTATTCAGAGAGCTTCATACTCAACTAGTGCTCTTGACTCCAGAACCGCCAATTTTATGGCGTGGAACTTTGTGAGTGGTGCCGGTTTTTGATGTACCCTTGTGCATCTGACAATGTTTTTGTCACTTTGCCGTGTTTTTTTGAACGCTTGTGCACTCTTTCTCTCCCCTCCACCCCCTTCATTAGCATACATCAAGCTCCTGACGACATGACAAACTTTATTTGAACATTCAAAGTGCTGAGGTCTTGCTGCTTTCAGCTGGCAGCTGTCAAAAACCCCAGCTAGTGACACATCCTGCATGCAGGCACAATCTAAAGACTATATATAGATGAAATAGTGTCATTTTAAGTGAGAATGGTGCAGAAAGGAGACTGCTGCTGTCTTCAAAATGGAGATTGGTTTATTAAACAACAAAGATTACTTTTTAAAAAGGAAAGGAAGATGAAATCGTTCACTAGTCACATCGTTCAGTTGTGAAATCTGGATGCTTTTATGTGCAGTTCATTAGCTGATGGAAGTAAATCAAAAATAAAGCACAAAGCCTTACCCTCAAAGTGGCCCAGTGTTGCAGCTGTGATTGTAAGAACCTGTCAGAATTTATTGAAAAAGAAAACCTGTATAAATGAGTGCTTATGTCCCGGGGAATATACTGAGTGTCTTTCATGCCACAGTCAAGGATGTTTAAAGGAATAGTTTGCTCAAAAATAATCGGGGCTTAATTTGTGCTGGATCCTGACAGAACAGGATCCGGGACCTCTCGGTTTTTGACTGTCTGTGTTCCGGTACCTGTTTGCATGAATCCAGAAGACGCGTTTTAGGCAATTCTGACAAGAGCTAAACAGATGCCATTCAACAGAATATTGGTTGTGATGACAGAAAGTGGAAGATTAGCAAAAAATGGTTGAAACGCCTATACGTTACAAAATGTATGCGTATACAGCTAAACACGTCTCCGTGTGGACGGGGCCTTATATGACCATTATATTTATGGCACTTCCAGCCATAAATATGCTATTTGCATTAATGCAATATCAACAGACATTATTTGTGAATGACACTTCCCCAGTATTTGATATTCTGCTCACTCTTTAGTTTGGGGACCAATTCTTTGAACTAGTTGTTAAGTTTAGGTATGAGGGTAGGATTAAACACAAAAGAAGATATTTTGGAAAATGTTTCAGTGTTTTTCATACAATGACAATGTCAGGTGACACTAACTTTCATTGTATGGACAAAAACAATTGAAACATGCTTTAAAATATCTTCTTTTGTGTTCTGCAGAAGAAAGAAAGTCAGGTTTGGAAGGACATGATGACAGAATTTTCATTTTTGAGTAGCACTAATTAATGGACATTCATGTTTTTATTTATTATTACTATTATTTATTATTATTATTAAGTTGGTGACATCTTTAGTGGTGTTCGAGAAGACAAGCATCACAGTTGCTCTACCAAATGAGCTTCAGAAACTGTTAATGTCACATCACAACTTTGCTGTTTGAGAAGAGAGCCTTCCAAAGAGAGTATTATTAAAGTAATAACATTGGTATTTTTAAAATAAGAGGTTAATAAGTCAAATGTGAGTTGATTTATATTGACAGATAGCTGAGGAAGTGATAGGAAGACCCTGAGACAGCGAAAGAGAGTTTTGATGCTCAGAAAGAAGAATGTCAGAGATTCAGAGACTTTCTTAAAGAAAGATGTATAAATAGGTTACAGGGACCATGATAAGACTAAAGAAACACCAAGATACAAAGTTTAGACATAACCCTAGCATCGTGGGGATGAGTTTTGCACATGCAAACACCACTCAGCTTTTCCTCAGAAAATGTTAACATCTAGTTAGGCTCCTCGTAGGCCTACTTTGTAAATGAGGACCAAACCTCTTCAAATCACTGACACTGCCAAAGGTGAGGAGTTCAGTTGTTGTGAGGTCCTCCACAGTCTCATGCATTAACACCAGTACTAGCCAACCCCCCACCAGTCCATTTAGCCATGCTGTTAGCACTCAGATGCTAAGAGCCACTTTCCCCTGGCACATTTTTGCTGCATCTCGTGCTGAACTTGTTGCGCAAAGAAAGTTATACGTAAAGGGCTATTAGCCAGACACAGCGCTGCACGATGGCTCCTATTCTCAAAAAGCTGTCTAGCTCTATATGAAAACCACTCCCCCATTTCCTTTCCCTCACAGATGCCTTTACCTCCCACTCTTTGAGGCAAACATTCATGGCATGTCGACTTCAATTACACGTGGGCCTCCCGATACAGTACGCAGGGCTGCGTCTGCTGTAGTGTGTACTAGTTGTGTTGCATGGAATGTGTATGATGAAGAGGGTAATTGAGATAAAGTCTTTGGGATTGGAGGCCGGTGGAGAGCAGTACAACATGCTCTTATGAGTCCAGCATCTACCGCTAGATCTCAAGAACCCTCGGGCCAAATACGGTCAGCTAGAGACACTCAGATGTTGTCTCGATAGCCAATGCTATAATTCTTTTGGGGATAAAATCACTCAGACAGGAGTCTCCTCTCACAATGGATCTGGTTTTTAGTTACCAAATGTTAAAGCTTATTATAAATTTTTTTTTTTTTTTTAGGTTTTTAGTTTTAGTTCATAAGTAAATTGATTGACGCATCAACTCAATAACATCAGAGGGCTGTGAGCGAGGGACAATTGGCTAAATGGCAAAGGCCTAGTCTACAGCTCACTGTGGGACGAAAAAAGAACAGACAGCTGTGTTCAGATAATATATACTCTTCCTCTTTGAAGTGTCTTCCAATCCTTTCATTGCACCCCGGAAGATTAATTACAGAAAGCCAGAACAATCAGTTAAATCCACAACTGGAAAATTATTTTAGGAAAGGCAATCATCTTTCTTGTTGCTCCTCTGTTCCCTCAAACAAGGCGAATATTAAGACATTTTTAACATAAGACGGTGGACAGAGACTGCCAAGGACCTCAGTGTCTGTCTGACACAGTCAGCAGAGATCCAGACCACCAGACCCATCAAGATCCAGATTAAGACCTAAACCAGATAAAGACCAATACCAGACCAAGACTAGAAATTGTTTTACATTCTCACATTCACTAAACTTGACATGAGACGGTCCATCAGGATGGTGAACACCAAGAAAGACTGGCACATTCAAAACTGCAATACAAAACTACAGAGAATTTAATGTGTACGTTGTTGTTGCTTTTTTAGTCTTTAGTTTAGGGACAAATTCAGTCCTCGGTTTTGACGTCACAGTTCGGTATAACACCAGGGGGAAAAACTAAACATAAAATAACTTTTCTAAAATTTAAACAGTGGTTTACTGAAAAAATTGCTCTTTCTTTAAATAAATTCAATTATAATTAAAATTTTCTTAGCGATAAAAATCTACCTCAACTTATGTTCTAAACTATAGGTAGCCATTTTACATTACTATAAGCCCAAACTTAAATTTATTTGCTATTTAATTTTAAATATAATAATCAACACTCAACTTAAAAAATTGTACGCAAACATGTAAATTGCACATAATGCAGTTTTTAAATTAACTTCTAAACTATAAAATTTCTATTTGTTGTTGAAATATATTCATTTACACAGTGGCTGTCATAACTTGTTTCATAACAAATTTATTTAAGCATACATTAAATAATGAACACATCACTAACAGGTAAAGTAAAATATATAAGTCTAATATTTCGCAAAATGCTCTCCTCTAGACTTCATTTCTTTAGCGAAGTAACAAACTGTGGATACTGATGACTTGCCTGCCTGAGGTAAATGAAATGCTACCAGACATTTTGTTTTGACGTCTTTCCGCAATTGAAAGACTGATTGAATGATTACATGAGGCATGAGATGTTCATTTCGTGTTAAAACTAGTAGTAAAGAGGATGTAGATATAGTTGGTTTTTTTTTTAGTGGAGTGTTATTTGTGTGACACAAATCTCCATAACACTTTAGATCAGGTAACACTATTCACTATTAACTAGTTGCATATTAGCATTCATATTACTAGCACATTGGCTGTTTATTAGTACTTATAAAGCACATATTAATGCCTTATTCTGCATGAACATATTCTACATCCTTTACCTCGACCCAATACCTAAACGTAACTACTGCAAACCTTACTTACTATCAATACGCAGCAAATTAGGAGTTTATTGAGGGAAAACTCTTACTTAATTATTTATGAATATGTGTTCCTGTTCCCTAATCTAAAGTGTTACCCAAGTTTCTGTTAATGAACACTGCAGAATGCAAGGCACTGAAAATAACCAGACATGGCATAACAACCAACTTGTTCTCCATATAAAGATACTGTATGCAGTCATTTGTGTAATTGTGTTTACCAAACCAAAAGACCTGTGTCAGTTCAGTTCGTAATGTACAACTGCAGCATTAACCATGGTACTGATGTCTATGTAACAGATGAAATGTAGACAGTGACTAGTCTGGCCTCAGAAAAGGCATAGTTTTCTCTTTTCTTTAAAAGGGGCTCTCAGACATGACCTTGCTGTATCCTCAGTGCAACACGTCTTCTCCATTCCTCAGTTTGCTGACAAAAAAGTGTTTCTCTGCTTGAGTGTGTGTAGGAAGAGGGGAAACTTGCCAAAGTTGTATGTTCAGTGTATAGTCTGCACTTGCTAGACAGACAGGCTTAGTTAGCAGTACTCTTGCCGCAGCTTTAGTTTACCGAGAACTGACCACAGTGTCTGACAGTCTGATTGTTTAAACTCTTCCCCTCTCTCCTCGTGTAGATCACACACGTCCGTCAGGAGTGTGAGTCGAAGATCAAAGGCCTGATTCCCGCAGAGCTGCAGCAGGAGCTGGAGGACACCATCACCTCGCTGAAGTCACAGGTGATCAAACAAATACGCACGCCACAAGAGCTCCCACTGGACACACATAAACAAACATATGTTAGTGTTTTAATTTATTTTTGTAAGGCAGGTCAGAAAAACCACTAGCACAGGCACATCTGGACATTGCGTAATTTCATATAAATGGACTCGACCGCAACAGATTCATAAACACACCTGGAGCACTTATATATACAGGATTATGTGCATTATAGAATGGATAGTTCTAGTCCTTGATGCTGATTGGTCATTGCCAGTGGTTTGTTCGTGATACTGCTTCAGCAAGCTACTGCTTATGTCTGCACAGCACTCATAGATTATTGTTATTTTGGTAACACTTTAGTATAGTTGCTTATTAGCATGCCTGTTTTTAACATATTGGTTGTTTATTAGTACTTATAAAGCACGTATTCTGCATGACCATATTCTACATCGCTAATCCTATCCAATACCTAAACTTAACAACTGCCTTACTAACTATTAATAAGCAGCACATTAGTAGTTTTTGTAGGCAAAAGTCGTAGTTAAAGGTGGGGTAAGCGATTTCTGGTAGCCAATGTTGACATTTGAAATCACCAAAACAAACACGGCCCTACCCCAAAAGGGTCTCGCCCCTATTTTGATAGCTCCACCCCACACATACGTTCGCAAACCAGGCTAGTTCTGTGAAACAAAGCAAAACCAATGTTACACCGTGTCTACACCAGATACTACAGAACTCATTATAGTCAGTGATGCTGTCTACACCATATATATATATATATATATATATACATATCTATGGTCTACACTGGATGCGGCGCGGCACGACACTACAAATCCCCGACAGAAAACTGCTGCTGCGTTCTATTCATGA
>NW_015664037.1:253270-300332 GCF_001515625.1 Sinocyclocheilus rhinocerous | reverse complement strand
GTGACCACGGTGTTTGACAGTCTGATAGAAGCGGAACATTTTTAAACTCTTCCCTCTCTCCTCATGTAGATCACACACGTCCGTCAGGAGAGTGAGTCGAAGATCAAAGGCCTGATTCCCGCAGAGCTGCAGCAGGAGCTGGAGGACACCATCACCTCGCTGAAGTCACAGGTGATCAAACAAATACGCACGCCACAAGAGCTCCCACTGGACACACATAAACAAACATATGTTAGTGTTTTAATTTATTTTTGTAAGGCAGGTCAGAAAAACCACTAGCACAGGCACATCTGGACATTGCGTAATTTCATATAAATGGACTCGACCGCAACAGATTCATAAACACACCTGGAGCACTTATATATACAGGATTATGTGCATTATAGAATGGATAGTTCTAGTCCTTGATGCTGATTGGTCATTGCCAGTGGTTTGTTCGTGATACTGCTTCAGCAAGCTACTGCTTATGTCTGCACAGCACTCATAGATTATTGTTATTTTGGTAACACTTTAGTATAGTTGCTTATTAGCATGCCTGTTTTTAACATATTGGTTGTTTATTAGTACTTATAAAGCACGTATTCTGCATGACCATATTCTACATCGCTAATCCTATCCAATACCTAAACTTAACAACTGCCTTACTAACTATTAATAAGCAGCACATTAGTAGTTTTTCTAGGCAAAAGTCGTAGTTAAAGGTGGGGTAAGCGATTTCTGGTTGCCAATGTTGACATTTGAAATCACCAAAACAAACACGGCCCTACCCCAAAAGGGTCTCGCCCCTATTTTGATAGCTCCACCCCACACATACGTTCGCAAACCAGGCTAGTTCTGTGAAACAAAGCAAAACCAATGTTACACCGTGTCTACACCGGACGCGAGTGGCGCGGCGCGACAAAATACTATAGAACTCATTATAATCAGTGATGCTGTCTACACTGGATGTGGCGCAGCGCGACACGACAAATTCTAGTCGGCCCGAATCAGTTTTCTAAAGCGTTTTTGAAAAATCGCTAACCCCACCTTTAATGGTTTGTTAATAGCGAGAATTTGACCTTAAAGTGGCCGTTATTTTGATGCAAAGCAACTATGGGCTAAGCGAAAATAAATGCATTGAGTGGTGCATCAGCATTCGGAAAGGGGTTTATTTTTGTTAAAGAAAATCAACAGAAAATGTTTTTAAAAATGATTAACGTGTGAAAAGGGAGATAAAATATCCAACTGCAAGGGGAACCCACTGACTGGACGCTGGCAGATTTGATTGGTGACCCTGCTTCCTGCAAGCAGTCCGGGGAAATGACTCGGCAGCCAGGGAATTGCATAAGTACGTCAGTCATTATCGCAAAATAAACACAGACAGTTTGATTAGTATGTGAAGTATTTTAACTGATACCGATATGGATTCTTACATCTCAAAATCTTTTAGTCTATGCTGTTTTCTGTTAATGCGTGAACAAAACTTCACTAAACATTCAATAAAAATATGTTTAATTCAGTGTTACTTGGTGTTTCTTTGTAATCATTTGTGAAATTTACAAGCAATTTTGGTCACATTTTATTTTAAGGTCCAACTCTCGATATTAACAAACCATTAACTACAACTTTTGCTTCAATTAACTCTTAATTTGCTGCTTATTAATAGTTAGTAAGGTAGTTGTTAAGTTTAGGTATTGGGTAGGATTAGTGATGTAGAATATGGTCATGCAGAATATGTGCTTTATAAGTACTAATAAACAGCCAATATGTTAATAATAGACATGCTGATAAGCAACTAGTTAATTGTAAGAATTGGTCCCTATACTAAAGGGTTACCGCAATTTCTAAAAAAATAAATTTTTACACCTGTTTTTTTCAGTACAGTGCACTGTTTAACATATTCATTATGTTTTTACTTAACATTTGTTTGAATAAATCTGTCATTAAAACAAGTTTTTTGTTACAGCCACCATTTAAATGTTTATATAACAAAAAATTTGAGCAGAAACATTAAAAAGTTTATATAAAAACCACCTCAAGTGCAATTTAAATGATTGTACAGCTCATTTTTTATTTAAGCGTTGACTATTAAATAAATTTGATTAAATAACTGATTATTAAATTAATTTTATTTTTGCTTTTGGTTTTCAGCTAAATGAAAACTTTAATTTTCATGTTGGTGTTTCAGTAAAAAGTTCATAATTTTTTTTATTCGTAAAAGACAGTACAGTGCAGTTAAGAGGTACAATGTAAGAAGAACCCTGTGATAGACCGGCCATCCATCCATGGTGTTTTCCTGTCTACGGCCCGAGACGTTAAGAGAGGCTCCAGCATTCCTGTGACCATACACAGGACAAGCAGTTTAGAAGTAAAGAAGCAGGACCATAAAGACACCTCATGTCACTGAAAGTCTCCTCATTGCCTGCAATTGACAAAACACAACAGCCAGTGGTTTACATCAATGCTTCTTCAAACAGCTTATCCCAGCCTGGCTACAATTAACTAATTCTGGCCACATAACCCTCTCTTTTCTTAACATGATGAGCTTGTCCAGATCATGGTACTTCTGGTCTTCGTTCTTCAGTAGCGGAATCGACTCCCAACAGCTATGAGAACAACTAGCACCCCAACCACATCCAAAACAAAGCTTGAAGACTCAGCTGCTCTAGACCTCACACGCTAAACACATAAATCGCTGAAAAAAACCAACCCAGGCTCATTGGAAATACGTGACTCTGGCTACATTTCTGCAAAACTGCAAAAAAGTACCTATGTACCAACTTTTCTTCCTTTTCACGCATGATTACATACTTTTACCATAGTGCGTGACTTGTAAACTAATACATTTGCATCAAATATCCAGCTCTATATATGTGATCCTGGACCACAAAACCAGTCTTAAGTCGCTGGGGTATATTTGTAGCAATAGCCGAAAATACATTGTATTGGTCAAAATTATAGATTTTTCTTTTATGCCAAAAATAATTAGGATATTAAGTAAAGATCATGTTCCATGAAGATATTTTGTAAATTTCCTACTGTAAATATATTAAAACTTAATTTTTGATTAGTAATATGCATTGCTAAGAACTTCATTTGGACAGCTTTAAAGGCGATTTTCTCAATATTTAGATTTTTTTGCACCCTCAGATTCCAGATTTTCAAATAGTTGTATCTCGGCCAAATATTGTCCTATCCTAACAAACCATACATCAATGGAAAGCTTATTTATTCATTTATATTTTGAACAATTGACACTTAAGACTGGTTTTGTGGTCCAGGTCACATATATGGTTGTCTTCTGTAATAAAGCATAGTGCTGCATTTGCGATGTGGGGTACGAGTCCTGTAAAACACGAGTCACAACACTCCAGAAAAAAGCTTAGAGCACATAGAAGTGTGCTAAAATGGCATGGTTGCTTCAGCAAATTCTTCTTTATCTCATGTTTGCTTTGTTAAGATTATCGGTTAGGTTTAGGGTAGGGATTAGTGTAGTTATTTACACTATAACTATACACTATACACTTTATCGCCACTTACCGGACATTTCATTTCCAGACTGCCATGACATATGCATTAACCAACATAATAAACTGTTGGCACAGTTACCTTTAACTGTTTTGGAGAAAATTGAACATGCTAATTGGTGGCAGTCAAAGAAGATTTAATTTTGAAACAGCTGTGAAACATGCTACAGGCAACTCAATATCATTTTGCAAATATGTATCCACAAGCAGTTTTTTTTTCATAACACTGGGATATCATTTAAACCGCTTATTGTGGGCATGTCACCTAAAAAAAGTGCAGTGAAATGTACCCGGAACAATGTATTTCAAGTTTTGCAGAAATGTAGCCACATATAGGAGTCACATATTTCCAATGGGTTGCAAAAAACAGTGAAGCATTTGTGAAGCAGTGAGATCTTATTGCATTTGCCATTGTTTGGAGCTTCCGCTTTGAAATTAAGGTCTAGTTTCAGTGTTCTGTATATTATGAGCACTAACAAATCAAAATTACAGTAACACTTTAGAATAGGGAACACATATTTACTAAGAGTTTTCCCTGAACAACTCCTTATTTGCTGCTTATTAGTTAGGTAGTTGTTAAGTTTAGTATGGGATTGGATTAAGGGATCTAAACTATAATCATGCAGAATAAGGCATTAATATGTGCTTTATAAGCACTAATAAACAGCTAATATGCTAGTAATAGGCATGCTAATAAGCAGCTAGTTAATAGTGAGAATTGGTCCTTAAAATAAAGTGTTACCAAAATTACAGACCCAGCACATTAGTTCTACTGTAAATGATAAAGTATTTGATGGTTTCTGTATCATTTGTTTTATAGTCTCCAAACCGCTCTTAAAAGTCAAACGTTGTTGATGTGTGGAGTGCATTTTACACCAAAACTCGAACACAAGCTAGGTTTTCAGCCCCTCGTATGAAGTCCTGCACCTCTGTGTTTGTGATCAGTCCACTTCACTTCAGTACCTCCACATTTGATGTCTTGTATGCCATCGCAGCTTCCTGTCCCTCATCTAATAATGACGAGCAGTCAGACCTCACGTCTTTGAACTCAAGTGGCTCTTGTTTATTTGGTTTCTTGGGAAGGGGAGGGGGTAACAAGTCCTGCAAGTTCCTCCATAGACATGGATCTAATTTGGCCACGGGTCTTTGAAGTCTCTGGTCCAGTTCATCTCCTTATGTGCAATTACACCAGCCAACCACATTAATACAGGCTTCAAGGGCTCCGGCCAGGGCCTTATTAGTTACAGTCAGCCTTGTTCTACACGAGTCTTGGGGAAGAGCATTTTTTAAACATTTCAAATCTAAACAATAGCCCCTCTTTGTCAGGCATGGTCCGGGGCCCCTCAAACAACATTTCGAGATCCCAGTTCAAAGCCCCGGCGCACGCCTCTGAATAGCTCCGACTAGATTCTTTCAGAATCGCAGCCACAGCTCTGTGATCTGATATGTTTATGCGTTGTAATTGGTGACCAGCGTGGCCTCCTCTGTCCTTGAATATTTCGAGCATTGCACATAGCAGTGCATTATTTCAACAAAGCCAGTGGCCGTTTAGGAATCTAACCATAGTCATTCTTTTCAGAGTCAGAGGCATGCATTTGCAAGGATGGTAACATTAGATTTGCTCTGAGGTTTGCTTTGTGTATCTTGGTTTCCAGGAAAATCGTCGCAGAACAATGTACATTCTTTTCAGGCTCGTGCAAAATTAAAAAAGCCAGAATCAACCAAGTGTATTTCTTTTTACGAGAAACTATTTGGTTACACTTTATTTCGATAGTCCACTTTAGACATTCTATTAACAGTAAGTAACTTTGCAACTACATGTCAACTAGCAGTTAGTAGCGTATTAGTAGACTGTCTGCTTAATATCTTCTAACACTTTCTTTGTCAACATTCTACTAACCCTAAACCTACCCTAACAGTCTACTCTGAGAGTTAGTAGACATGTAGTTGCAAATTAATGAGAATTAGTTGACATGTAGTTGACATGTAGTTACAAAGTTACTTATAGTTAATAGAATGTCTAATGTGGACTATCGAAATAAAGTGTAACCAAATAGTTACACAAAAACAACTATTTTCATAAAGAATCACATTTGCTCGCAGCGGAGCTACGGTTGCTGTATTGACATACATTTTTGCTACTCACTATTGTTACACAATAGCACATGGTAAAAGCAATTGTGCGGTTGCATGAATCATGTATTTTTTTTTCACTGATAGTAGGCAGATAAAGTTTCTGAACTCCCAGTGGGTGTCATTGATGTGTTAATGTATTCATCTGATTGAGGTCAAAAAGTTGTGAAAGTTCTGAATGAGCCGTTTTTAGTAAATGCTCTTTTATAGGCTGGGAGGACATTTGGAGTTCTGAGCATTACAGTATGTTTTAATAGCACATTGAAGTCTTTTATTTCCAAAGATCAAGGACGATTCAGATTCTCATGGCATGAGCCCTTTAAAAGTAGAGTACATTGATCTGGTCTGACAGTTTGGCCTAACAGTTGTGGGTTTACCATTCAGAATCCTGTGGGCTGCTTATATATTAATTTCTGTTGAGCTCATACTCTTCACCAGAGAACTAGCCCATAATGCTCTGGGAATGCTTGCACGTGTAGATGATTTTGCTGTTTATTCTGCAGGTCAGCTTCCTGCAGAAGAGAGCGTCAGTCTTACAGGAGCAGCTAGATGCTAGTCACATCAGGAGGTGAGGACCTGGACATGCTTTCACACACACAATTAATCCAGCTTCATGTCAGCTGTGCATTGTCTATTTATATATGCACTCATGTTTTAAAATGCACAGGCATTTGTGCTCTGTCAGAATGATTGTCCACAAATATGACAAGCGCACAAGACACCCCTCTGCTATCTTTGTCCAAGTTTGCAGTATAGAAACACTGTAATTACTGATAGACAAAAGGACCAACTGCAGTTTGTTTTTACAGGCCGTTTCAGAGATCATACAAAGTAAACCTGTGAAACCTGATGCCAAAATGCTGCATAACAGTCTGATTGGAGCTTGTGGTGTTCATAAGTGCTTTCAGTCACACTTTA
The DNA here is from genome assembly GCF_001515625.1 of Sinocyclocheilus rhinocerous. Lineage (NCBI taxonomy): Eukaryota > Metazoa > Chordata > Actinopteri > Cypriniformes > Cyprinidae > Sinocyclocheilus > Sinocyclocheilus rhinocerous. The sequence continues at coordinate 293,775 of NW_015664037.1, read as the reverse complement.
TTTTAAGGTCCAATTCTCGCTGTTAACAAACCATGTCTCAATAAACTCCTAATTTGCTGCTTATTAATAGTTAGTAAGGTAGTTGTTAAGATTAGGTATTGGGTAGGATTAGTGATGTAGAATGTGGTCATGCAGTATATGCGCTTTATAAGCACTAATAAACACCCAATATGTTAATAATAGGCATGCTGATAAGCAACTAGTTAATAGTGAGCATTGGTCCCTATACTAAAGTGTTACCGTGCTTTCTAGTTTTATTAGATGGTCAGTGAACAGACTGTGGATGTGTTGACTGAGCCTGAGACCATCACCAGACCAGATAAAGAGACCATGTGAACCCCCACCCCAAACAAACTGTCATGTGTCAGATGTGGCCGCTGGTTGATGCTCATTTCCTCTTTCACTCTAATTGTTAACTGGTTACTGATTAAATATTGTCTGCTGGTGCAGCCTGAGAAAGAGCAAGCATTCCAGACTGGTTTCTGTCTGTCCACGTTCACACCTGGTATTAACATCCGTTTTTTGCTATATACAGGTGTAAACACAGTTCATGCTCTGTACCAGTGTTAGCCAATGCAGTCCCTTCACTGGTTACCATTACAAAAAAAAAGTTTGAAATTGCCTCTGAAATCTGAGAGACTACATTCAGTTGAAATTTTTCCCACTTTCTTACTTGTTTTATACTAAGAGTGATAAACTCACAGTCATATAATGTTAGTAGCAGGTGTAAACAGTGGTGGGTCTCATCTGACAACCCGAGAGGGATTTTAAAGGCGTAGTTCACCCAAAAAAGGAAAATTCTGTCATTAGTTACTCACCCTCATGTCGTTCCAAACCCATAAGGCCTTCGTTCATCTTCGGAACACAAATTAAGATATTTTTGATGAAATCCGAGAGCTCTCTGAACCTCCCATAGACAGCAAGGCAACTACCACGTTCAAGGTCCAGAAGGGTAATAATAAGGACATCGATAAAAATAGTCCATGTGACATCAGTGGTTCAACCGTGATTTTATGAAGCTACGAGAATACTTTTTGTCAGCAAAGAAAACGAAAATAATGACTTTATTCAACAATTTCTTCTCTTCCGTGTCAGTCTTCGACCTGCGTTCACGAGAGTATCATGACGCATGCGTGTGTTTAAGTGATTTTGATCAGAATATTATAGACATGCTGGACTATAATATAATTTCACATTTCTCTCTTTTTCACTTTCTGACATAGGCAAGTTTCTATCCACTTTGTGCACTGTTCTGTTATAAGTGAAACTGTGTCAAAATTAAGCTAAGTATAAAATTTGCTGTCTCCAGCCTGTTTCCATCCAATGTAATGGTGTGCGTAATAACGTAATTCTTTAAGAAAAATTAATTGGTGTATATGTTTAGGCGTATCAAAAATTAAAATAAGAAACCAGCTTTAATGGGAGCAACATACAGGCATTTTAGGAATTAACACAGAATTTATGCAGTAAAAAAAAATCTCACTATTAACTACTAGCATTTTGGCTGTTTATTAGTACTTATAAAACACATATTAATGCATTATTCTGCATGACCATATTTTAGATGCCTTAATTCTACATGATACCTAAACTTAACTACCTTACTAACTATTAATAAGCAGCAAATTATGAGTTTATTGAGACAAAAGTCATAATTAATAGTTAGTTAATAGTGAGAATTGGTCCCATGCTAAAGTGTGACCAAAGATTGTGTTGTGAAATTTTAATGATAGTCAGCATTTCCATCTGCTGCATCAGTAAATATTTTGATGCGCTGAATCGGTTTCCGCAAAAACAAACTTCTTGGATGGAAACTTGGCTATACTGACAGCGAGCTGTTTTAGCGCTAATGCAACGCAATGAAGAGGTTGCGCATTATGTGCGTTTTTATTTATGTGTTTTATGATTCTGTTTTTGTGACGAGTAGTTTTTGTAGTTATGATAATAATTATATAAAATACTGGGAAGTACAGTTTGCAAGCACAAACCACATCTCATAAACCAACTATTTTCTGGTAAGCTATTGACCAGTCCTCAATAGTACACTAAATATAAAAAAAAAACAATGAAAAGTCACCGGTTACAACCAAAACCTAATTTAGATTAACTTCATCCATGATTATTTAACCGGCACGTTTTCTACACAGTAAGTCCAGGCTTTCATAAAAATGAATTCCCCATTGCTACAATGTAATGGTCCTGTGGTGTGATCTTTAAAAATATGCTTGAGGCTTGGATATGTTGTTTTAAAAAAATGTTTAATGCACTAGTTAAAACCCATGTTTCATTCAACACATCATAATCACAATCCCTGTGTCTCTCTCTCTCGCTGTATAGGTAGTGGATGATATCAGGCCATTCATTTATGTCCTCATGCAGACTTGTAAGGCAAGCCCTTCCTGATACACACACGACCATCCTTATCCTCACTCACCGCTGTTTTCATGCTGCACTCGTCTGATGTGCCACTTTTTTAAGCCATATTTATGTACCAAGTCATTGTATTTATTTTGTTTTGGTTGTTGTTGTTGGATTCGTTGTTAATTATAATGTTCGTCTGTGAAAAACATCTCTTTTTTTTTTTTCTTTTTTTATTATCATTATAATTAAATATGACATTGTTTCGCAAAACCCCGGACTTTGCATTGTTGTTGGCTTCAGTTAAAGGTGAATCTGTGCTGAATTTCTGTGCTACTAGTGGAGCTAAATGGAATTGCAGAAATAATAAGCATGAGAAACAAGTTTCCCAAACACTTGCACCTCCATCTGTCATCTGGCAAACGACTGGTCCCGCCCCAAACTCACACAACTGACTGAGTCAGAAGTTGACATGTCAGGCTGCTCAAACAGTCACAGTGTTTACACTCTTCAAGAAGACAAACTACAGCACTGGCTTACTCACACTGACTCCACATGTTAACCAGTATTTCAGCACAGACAATTATACACATCAGCTTTAATAGCATTATTTAACAGTAGGATCCATGTGGCTGTCATTTGCCTCTGATATCAGTTGTTATTATTGTTTTAGATCTCTTCTATTGTAAAGTATTTTTACTGTTTGAAATTGAAAATCTTTTATTTTTATATATTTCTAAATTACATTTTTAGCTGCGGTGGCAAATCCCAGTTTTTAGCAGCCACTACCCTGTTATATTGGATGGATATTAGATGGATGGATGGATGGATAGATAGATAGATTTCTGTGATGGGTTTTAAATGACCACACCACCTACACTAAACCTAACCGATAGTGTTAACAAAAGCAAGCGAGCAATAAAAACATTTGTTGAAGTAACCATGCAGCTTCCATGTACAAGACTTTGGTTCTTTTTTGTGGAGTGTTCATGTTTCACCAGACTTCTACCAAAGTGCTCCACAAGTGCAACGCCGTACCAGGTGAGCTTCAGGCAAAATGAGTGAAAAAAAAAGTAATATATATATGGAGCAGATTATGTGATGCAAACATTAAAATGTAGTTTGCAAATCATGCACTATGGTAAAAGTGTTTTGAAGTCATAACATTGTATTGTCCAAGAAGCCACGCAAAAATAAGTATTATCGTAATAAGTATTTATCGGCAGTCTGCCCCATAATCATAATTTGTGTGAAAAGCAACCAAAGTTGTTGGTGTTTTACTGCCTGGTGTTCTTTTCACCTAGTATCTGCAGGTAAATGATATAAATTTGACTTCAAATATTAGTCAAGACTTGATCAAGATGCTGAACTATCATTTTAAATTCAGTTTTCTGACGGCAATTTCTTCCAGTGGTAATTGGGTGAAAATAGGAAGTGAATCCCACACTGAAATTAGTTTAATGTATATTTAGGACAATATGTTTGACGTTCAATTTACATCAAATCAACGTCAGGCCAAGTTTTTGATGTCAGTTCGATTTGCATATTTGACCTGTTTTTTTATGTCAATGTTTGATGTCAATATGGTGTCTTTTCAACACCAATTGTCCGCTGGGATGGCGAGTGAAGTTGACAATATAAATGAATAATACAGAATGCAATTATGAATGTTAGTCAAGATAAAACACTGTGGTTTCTAATGAACTCTCATTTGAATCATGTCTAATAATTTGGAACTTTAACATTCAGATCATTTACATTTCATGTGGCGACTGATTTGGAGCACTCTACAAAGGCAGCAACTGTGGTGTCATACAATTAGTGATCTGAGGCTCACACTTGACTCACAATTCATTCCAATAGAATTTCACGTTAGGTGTGATGCTCTATCTATGACGCCTTAAATACTGTCTAGGTAGATGGCTCTTAGGCCATCGGTTGTGTAGCTTTTTGTTTTCCTGTGCTTTGTAACATAAGAATAGTTGTAATACCAGTCAATATTCACACAGCTAAAACTTATTTAATAGAGAAGATCACAAGTGTTGAAAGCATCTTCCCAGACAATATTTTGAAGCAGCATTTGCTAAAGTTGTATTCTTTTTCAGAATGGTCTCCAGAAATCTGCATTGGAGTTTACAATCTTTAACACATCTGCCCACTCAAATTCCTCTTGTCCATGATCTGATCGGCTTTTTTCCAAAGGTAACACAACCCCACCAGATATTTATTTGATGTGCAGATTTTACTGTTGAGCCGAATGGACAAATGTTAGACAAAGCTCTGAGTAACAGCAGCTTCAGACTCTTGCTGGAAAAACCTTGGAGGAGTTGTGGTTGGAAACCCTGATCAAATGATCACCAAGAACCTCATCAAATGCTGTTTTATCAAGCATTGTCTCTCTGTGAATAGGGACTGTGGACTTTCGGTTAGATTAAGGGAATTTGGTGCTCTGTTTTCCACTGTAGCAGCAAAGATTTAACGCTTTTAATGAAATAAAAATACAAAATAGTCTTGAACTTAATTTGAAATGCATCTGTTTTCCTAAAGAAGGTAAGTAAAAGAAGGTGTGTAAATTAAATCAATGAAAATAATGGTAACACTTTAGTTTAGGGACCAATTCTCACTTTAAACTAGTTGTTTATTAACATGCATATTGGCTGTTTATTAGTACTTCTAAAGCACTATATGTCTTATTCTGCAGGACCATATTTTAGATTCTGTAATCCACCCCATACCTAAACTTAACAACTACCTTTCTAACTCTATTTACTCCTTTTTAACATACTATTCTTTTGGGACACACTTATTCTAATCTCACATACTTTTTAGCATTAATATTATGCACATTGGGATGCAGGGATAGTTTGTTTAACTTATCTAATAGCTCCCACTATAAAACGTGAGTTTTTAAAAGTAATGGGACACCAAAGTATAGCTATTCATGGAAGCATTCACTTTTCTCTCTCGGGTTTCCTCCCACTCATCTATTGCTGTACCGCACAGAACGCAAAGACAGTGGGATATCTGTTAAACAATAACACGGGAACTCGCCATTATGCTCCAATCTTGCCCCGTCACCAAGTCCATCCAAACAAGAGGTCACATATTTAATGTGACCACGCTCTGCAGGACTCCACAATAGATGCAGACTGCAGCCAAAACCAAAGCTATTTTCAACCTTATCAATATTTTTCATCTGTGGAGTTATTGGGAGAATCAAAGGGATTTTTACACTTTCCGGTCTGTCTCTGTCTTATCTGCTGATCAGGAGGGCGTAGCGCTGTGTGCCATTACCTCATAAAGGCAGATTACAGCCAATGGAATATCCCACACCGGCTCTAAAACAGGAGGTGGCTGTTAGGTTTCCACACCTGCATTCCACAGCAGTGCTGATATTTATTAACACTTTATACTGATCCGAAACCATCTAGCACTGGTCAAAGTTTGTATTTGCATTTGGAAACCCAGTCTAATGCTACTTTCAGGTCATATCAGAATGATCATGTTTAGGAAATTAATGCACATGAACACCACAGTGTCATAATTACTAGTGGGATTTTTGCTGCTGTCAAGGTTTCCTTGCTTATTGGTTGGGAAGTCATAAAGTGATTTTAGTCCTAGCTGAGTCAGGAGGCCTTTCTGTGTAGAGTTTGAATGCACTCACTGTTTGCATGGCTTTCCTCTGGGTGCAGTTCCCACAATCCAGAGGCATACAAGTGAATTGAAGATGCTCACCCAGTATATGTCCTTACCTACAGCCAGAGATGCTGACATTTCTATATCTTTATAAAGACAGAGAGCTTTTGTAGCATCAATGCAACAAAATGAACAGCGAGTACATTTTATGTAGTTGATGCAGTCGCCTGTGTATTTGTTGTCTGATGGTAGAGAATACGGTTGCATTAACAGTTTAAAAAGACCAGTACCATGTTTTCTGAAGCGTCCCCAAGCAGGAAAGTAGGGGCTCCAAGACTGTCTAAACCTGTTCCTGGAGGTTTAATGTCCTGTGAAGTTTAGCTCCAACTCTAATTAAACACTCCTAAAGCAGCCAATCAAGGTCTTCAGATTCACTAGGAACATCCAGACAAGTGTGGCCTTGTTCCAAATGGCACCCTATACCCTTGCAGCCTTCCTCCGAGTCCTCACTTTTGTGAAGTAAAGTGGGTGCTCGCGAACACCCTTGTGAAAGCCTAAATGATGAATGGGACACCTTACTGTCTCATCAGCCTGGTCTCATTGTTTATACGTAGGTATTAATACGTAACATTTACAAGCACAAAATGTACATTTTGTACGTTTTTATTGATGCTAAAACGTACAATTTAGATGTATTTCAACGTTTAAAACGTACAAATCGCTACGTATTTTTAGCTAAAAAAAGTACAATATTTACGTATCTTTTATATCATTTAAGATATTCGTTTCAATACATTTTTATCATTTTATCAATAAGCGATCCTCCACGACGGGGGAAGTCGTGGCCTAATGGGCACTAATTCCGAGTATGGGTCAACATACTTGGCCACATGTCACTTTCATTTAGATTTTTAGACCCCTTAACCTACCCCCAAACCTAAACCTACCCATTTTATAGCGAATATGCATTTTTATCATTTTATCAATAAGCGATTTATAAGCTTAAACTTTGAAGCACGTTGACCCTCCAGGAGCAGGAATGTACACCGCTGATCAACAGCAATGTTACACCGCTTGCACTAGTTAAGCATTATGAAAGGAAGTTGGAATCATCTTTTCCCCCCTAATTTGACATACAGGTGCCGTTCATGTGCATTCATCTCTTAAATATGATCATTCTAATGGGCCTTGAGGGCAGCACTTTGAGTCCTGATTTTTTAAATTAGAGTCTTGTCAATGCAAATACATATTGAACATAATGAAACTCTAATTGTGAATGTTTACTGTACAAATAAATTAGTGCATATTTTGTTTACTGTAGGAGCTTGAAATGTGCAATCTTTTCTCTTTAATTTGTTGAATTCGATTTAAAAAATCTTCTAGTCTTTCTCAGTAAGAGAGGATAATAAATATGATTTTTTCACCAAAATCATGTAAACACACATCATGCCATAATGGCAACTTCTGAACTCACAAACCGAATATTCCCAAAAAGACAGCAATAGATCAGGGTCAAAATAAAATTAAAAATAACCACAGCGATTATTTGGCTCAGTCGAACAAATAAAAAGCGAGCAAACAGACTTGTATTGATGCATCATTCTGGCCAGCGCTGTTGCGGTGTAAAGTGTTTTTCATAATATTCCTTGAATATTATGATAAAGAGTTTACACCCACAATAACATTAATAATGTTCCATCACACATTTGTTTTTGGTTTCATTTGGATCTGAACCAAATATGATGCGAGATAATGAATTATTTGTGCTCTCTCTTTATTGTTGAACATTGCTCATGCATACCTTAACATCAATTCATCCGCCTTTTAATTGCGTAGTACTATATTTATGTAATTTTCATTTAAACTGATTGTTTACAATCACTATATTGTCATTTAATAGAAAAAGGGTGAAACTACCCCAGGGTTTCCATGTTTAAATATACAGTATGTTTTGTCAATATTTAGAGGACAAATGTTTTTGATGAGTCTGGTCATTTGGAGAGATTCTCACAAAGAAAATATTAGTTTAGGTTAGTCACAGCCTTGTTTTCTCAGTCTGGTTGTAATCAGTACAGTATACTGTATGTGTTTAACACAGATGTATCTCTAATAGGAATGTTTGGGTTTGGAACAGCCACATGAACAAAGATGGGAGCCACAGGATATTAGGGAGATAAGTAGATCCTAATAAGAAAGTCATATTACAAGAACTTAATCCAGAAATATTCTAGGCTATTTCTACTTGTTGTCTGTGCCTACAACCTACTTTTATAATTTTATTTTAGTGATCACATGACTGTATTTAACGAGATTGTTTGTAACTTTGGTAACACTTTATTTTAGGGATCAATTCTCATTGTTAACTAGTTGCTTAGTAGCATGCCTATTACTAGCATATTGGCTGTTTGATTTACTTGAATATTACAAAAAATGCATATGGCACACTAAAAAGTGTACAAATGATTCTGTTACATCATGCTAAGGAGAACTCAAAATGATAGTCTGCCACTCTCATAGAGAAATAGACCTTTCAGTTCAGGTAAATGTGGATAGAGAGTGGTTGAGGTCTTTAGTTTGTCTCAGGATGATGATGTGATTTAATGATTGCACAGGCATATCCACAGCTGCATTTGAACAAACTCCCTGTCCCTGCATGTACTGAGGCAGCTTCATAATCCATGTCAAGCCTTGTTATAACCTTCCTCTTTTATTGAGTGTTTTGTTGTTTGCTTAAGTTACTTTCAACACCAGCATAACATTTTGTGTCATTATCACAGTGTGCAGGGATACATAGACTTTTTGAAGTGTGGTATTAAGGGAACCTGCCATTGCAGTCTGGCAATGACACAGTCTGAGTGTAAATGTGTGTGACAATCTTTTCTGTTCCTTTGTCTCGCATGGATTTTCTGTCAGACTAGTTTCTGTTCCATGTACACAGGACAGGTTTCCTTTTTTTCCTCTCTATTTGTGTAGGGCCAGACGAGTTCATAGTTGTCTGTTTCCCATCATTAATATTGATGTGTTGCATTGTGACACAGAGAACTGTGCTCAGTCTGGCAGTCATAACGCTCATGTTAAAGCTGCTGTGAGTGTGTGTCTGTCTGCTGTTGTCAATGTGAGCAATATAAAAAATTACCATGTTTTTACATTGCTGTTAAATAATGCAGAGTCAATAAACCACATCATATAGCTGGCCCATATAAACTAACAGTTTTAATTCTATATTCTCACAATACCTTTCTGTCCAGCGTCTGTCATGAGGCTTCACTGTAAAAAATTACCGTAAATTTAACGGTAAAAGACTGTAAAAATGCTACAGTAAAAACCTATTAAATGGTTAACGGTAAATTCCCCTACTATATGGCTTTGGTTCATCATGTGACTTTCTCATCACCACCTGCTTTTGGTGGTTATCAGTGTATTACAAAGGTACAAAACAGATTTCAGTACTTCAATAGGTTGGTATATTAACATTATATCAGTTAATGAAATTACGGTATTTAACTGTAAATTTAAGTTAAAACCTAAAACGTTGCTACCGTATTTTTTACGGTAAAATTCCGGCAACCACAGCTGCCGGTTTTTTACCATACATTTTACGGAATTTTTTTTACAGTGTGGGGTCCAAAAGACTGAGAACACACTGAAAATATGACATTTAAAGTCTATTATGAACAGAGCCCTTTTGAAAAATTACAATCAAGGGATATTATACACTCTAAAAAATGCTGGGTTGTTTCAACCCAACTTTGGGAAAAGACTGAGAACACACTGAAAATATGACATTTAAAGTCTATTATGAACAGAGCCCTTTTGAAAAATTACAATCAAGGGATATTATACACTCTAAAAAATGCTGGGTTGTTTCAACCCAACTTTGGGTCAAATATGGACTAACCCAACTTTTGGGTTAAAAATGTAATGTAAAAATTTAACCCAATGGTTGGGTTAGTCCATATTTGACCCAAAGTTGGGTTGAAACAACACAGCATTTTTTAGAGTGTAATATGAAATTGTAATAAAAATTGAAGACTGCAGACTGCCAAGCAATTGTGATCATACATCCACTAAAAGCACAATGTATTTAAAAGACACAGAGCAAAAATCATGATTAAATGAGAAGCTAAACAAAAAAGATTGCAAGAAAAAGAAAGTTGGACTGCCTTGATAATCTCATGAAATGACATTCAGACCATTTGAAGTGGGATTTATGTGTCCAAATACTTTTGGGGCCACTGTGTATATACTACATGTCAGCCGGATTTGGGACAAACTAACAATATACTTTTATACATTTAACAAAATTGACATTCTATTAATTTGGCAAAGGCTTAAAGAACTTATAAGGGTTACATCTATAGTGAGTGTGTTCCCTGGAAATCACACCCACACGTTTAGCTAGACAGGAACTACTTTCAGCAATATTGTTTTATAGGACACAAGGCATGATGCTTGGTTTGTTAGACCAGAGCTCGGGATAGATTGCCATGTTCAGTCTAATAGCAGCTTCTAACCTGCTAGAGGAAGGACAGTGAGATTTCCTGTGTCCTGTGCTCTCAATCCCACGCATTGGTGATGGGACACAAAATGAGGTGGCGTGTGTATTTTTTCAGTCTTTTCCAACCCCAGTAATGCTACTGACATTGTAGTTTGCAATGACATAAAAAGAAAAAAACTCCAGCAATTTGACAGTAACTTTCTGGAATCAAAGCCAGTGAACGTATAACTCAATGTCGGCATGAAATGAAAACTCACCCTGTTTTGTAAATGCATGTCATAGAACTTGTTTTGAATGATTCATTCATGTGTATGTTTGATTTTTTTTTACTTTTTTTTTACTTTTTACTTTTAAATCAAGTCATAACCGGATCTTCAAGTGAAAACATCTCTCTGGTGATGTATGCACAACTTTTCCAAGAACTTCCTCAGCATAAACCTGAGTGCAACGCCCACATCTCAACTGCAAAAACGGAAGTTCAAAAACTAAATTTTAAAGACGGCTGTGCACTTGTTTCTCTGGCGCATAAGGTCTACAGAACCAAGTCCCTTTTGGCAGTCTGTTACACTCACAATGTACTTCACAATATGGAAGAAACCGACTGATCTTGATCTTGACTTGCCGTAACCCTGCCTCTCCGCCTAGACAAATTAAGAAATAAATAGGATGAGGATGAACCTTTAGGATGTCTTCATTTGCTCCCCACCGCTGGCAGAGGAAATGAAAATCATTTCTACAGATGTGCTCCCTTTCATGGCCAAAAAGGGATTAGAGAGAACATCAGACATTGTTTCTATGTATTGTTTGACTTTAAAGTCATGCGCAAAATGGGATTAAAACAAAACAAAAAATGCTGATAAATAACCTTCAGTAATTTAATTGTATCTACTCCGGCACCCTGCATGCCATCTGATTCTGCTGACCGCACTTACACTAAGAGTTCTTTCTCTTTTTGGGTCCAGTCATCCTTTCTTTTGACTCATGCACACTTAAAGAGTTAGTTCACCCATAAATAAAAATTCTGTCATTATTTACTCACTCTTATGTCGTTCCAAACCAGTATGACGTTCTTTCTTCTGTGGAACACAAAAGGAGAAGTTCAGCAGAATCAAACCATGTGTTCTTGTCCATACAACAACGCAGTTTTGGGGAAAGTTACTTTTAAAAGTAATGTATTACAATATTGCATTGCTCCTTAAAAAAGTAACTAATTGAGTTACTTTTTATGGAAAGTAATGCGTTACGTTACTTTTGCATTTCTTATTCTCATCTTTCAGCTGTGCTGCCATTCTGGATTGCTTGAAGAATAGGAAGCAGGAGAAGAAAGTTCAACACTCTTCAGCGATAAAAAACATAAATGCTGTGTTTGTCAAAAGTCATTTTTGCTTGTTAGTATGGTTGAATTGGATCATCAAAGGTCAACAGTAAGGACGTTGGTTAAAAAATGGGATTAAATACATAGAGGATATTTTTGTTATTTAACAGGTTATTGCATGTTTGCATTTCACTGTATTCACTTTGAGGAATACTGAATCTGTTTTTGTGCAAGTGAGATGAGTAAACGCATGTTCACATTTAGTCTAGAACTACAGTAACATCATGTTTGCACAGCACACACAACGTCTCTGCACTTCCTCCCAATTTCTCTGTCAGTCAATAAATGGGAAAACAAAGTAAATGGCATTAGTTATTTGAAAAAGTGTCAATTAAAAAGTAATGCATAACGTTACTTGACAAAAGTAATCTGATTACGTAACTCACATTACTTGTAATGCATTACCCCCAACACTGCAGCGTCTCAAGAAATCCTCTGAAGACATCCAAACAATGCTGACCTACAAATGCAAAAAAAATTTAAAGGTTTTTGGATGGAATTTTGATCCATTTGATATCAATTTTCACTTTTCATTTGTGAATCTGAACATAGCTGAGCCAAACTCGTAAGTCAAGGGTCAGATTATAGCCTGAATTCAGTCATATCTCAGTTTTTACTAAATGTGCGGTTACCACATTTTGCCACAACACTTAAAATAGATTTGAGTTTGCAGAAGTGTGATTTCTTTTCCTGACAAAGCTATCACATTACTATAATATAATGTACAAGTCAAATTAATTGCTGTTATTGTGCTTTTAAGACATTTGCATGGTTCTTTAGGTCACTTTGTGTTAAGAAATTCTGCTTAATATCTCCTTTTGTGAAAATCGCATGGGTTTGGAAAGAGATAGGATGAATAAATGATGAGAGAACTTTCATTTCTTGATGCACTGTACCTTTAAAGATATTGTCCCAGACCGGTCTTGTTTATTTGCCTAAGTCATAATTTCCTCTAAAAGCATGGCCAAGGCTCCATGTATGCCATGCAAATCATGATCTGCTTCATTTTCTTTTGCCTCCCTGCATCTATGCCTTCCTCCTCCCCCCGACCCCTGCACACACTCACATCAGACATTCACAAAGTGGACATTCACACTTCACTCCTGGTGGACGTCTGTGATAATTGCCATAAGCCTCCTATTGCTTTCATTTTCCATTGTTCTCCCTAAAGTCTTTGCTCTGGCTTGTGATAAAGGGATAATCACTTCAAAGCAAACTGCTGAGAGTTTAGCCCTGAGCTGAAAGAGCAGGGCAGACAATACAGTCATTGAGAGCAGTTACTGATCACAGCGTTCATCACGGAGCAGCAGACGCTCTCAGACGCACTCACTTTAGCTGCTCCAAAATGAATACTCAGCAACTACCAAACGGGAATAAAAACTGGCTTTGGCCATCGGCCGTTAACTTTATAAGGTACTTATAAAGTGTGCACAGGTTCCACTAAAAATCTAACAATCGTGTTTCCTTTTGGAAGAATTTGTATTTTCTTTCTAATTATTAGTTATTAAACAGGTTGGGTCTGATCAGGAATAGGCAATTGCACACCAAGCAAGTTTGCAGTGTTGTCCAACGATACGTATGAATGTCTTTGACCCTGCAAACGGCACATCCTGGATGATTATGCCTGGACAATGACTTCCTACTCTCATTAGAATTAGAATAGAGCATTACCATGTAAGTCTCACTTGTGGACTGTTTCCACTGTAGACAAAACGTTTGATTATTGAGAAAGATTTCCTGTGAAGATAAGGCAAGTGTGTAAAAACCTGTTGTTCTAAAAATGTGTCTTAAAGATTATTTTCTAAAATGTACTTTATGTTCTGCTCACCATAGTATGAGATAGCAATGTACACAAAAGCTTCACATCTGCTCTTTAAATTCATCTCATTTAGCACTAATGCATGTATTTTATAATATCCTGCTCCTTAAAGTGAATGTAGAACATCAAAGGAAGCGCTCAAGCCTTTGAAGTATCATGAGTGGAATCAGTGGAACGTCCTCCCTCACTATTTCAAAATGCAGGACAAGCTTTTCTGGTAGTTTCACTTTTTTTAGTTGAGAAGGACTTTTAACTATACTGCTACTGTAAAGTAACCTACTTCGAACTTGTGTGGCGTCTTACCTAACCCCATCATGTCTTAAAGCGGTAGTTCACCCCAAAAATGAAAAGTTTGAAATCTTTTACCCAGCTTTTACTCATGTTGTTCAAAACCTGTATTCGGGGGAACACAAAAGAAGATATTTTGAGGAATGCTGAACCCCACTGTCTTTCATTGTATAGGAAAAAAAATATCTTCTTTTATATTATACTTTGGAATGAGTGGAATGACATGTAAATGTGAGTAAATATTAAGTATTTTGGGTAAACTATTCCTTTAAAAATCAATGTATATGTCTACACTATAGAATTTTTCCTTGACTGTCTTAAAATATCAGTATAGACATTGAATTAAAGGAATAGTTCACCTGAAGATTAAATTGTTGTCATCATTTACTCACATATGGAAAATAGCTGGTCAGATATTCTCATTGCTTTCCACTGAAGAAAGAAAACGACACTAGAGTGGAGCAATATGAAAATGAGTAAATGATGATAACATTTTAATTGTTGAGTGAACTATTCTATTCTAGTTTCTAGTCCTTAATTTGTCAGCAACAACACTTTGAACAGAATTGTTTGTACTGTGTTGATCGGCCACTACAATGTCAAATTGTAGACCAACACAGAAGAGTAATTCGCTATGTGTTCTCTATGACGTTTTGTATGGGTTTTAAAATAGTGTTTTTGGGATTTATAAAATTAGTAAATGAATGTAAGCCTATATGGTTAAAAGAGACTTTAACCCCAAAGAGACCATTTCTGCTTCACTTTATAACAGCTGAAATAGTAGCTACTTTTTGTGTAGCCTAAAGAAAAAGAAAAAAGGCAGCATTAATATTCTCATTTGAGTTGTGACTATTTTATGATAAATCGAAAGCTGCTATTCTAAAAACTTAGCACGTGGCTCAAAAAAGGCTAATTCTCAAACAGGCTTTTGAATCGCAAACTTTACAGCTCTGTTATGTGTGAACGCAGAAATGAGTGGGTTAACTAAGAAAACAGTGCTGAAGGGGTTAACTGTGATTCCTCAGAGGAAAAAGCGGCCTGTGTCTTTAAAGTTTCTGTAGCAACAGCAGGATCGCTGCGCTGCAGATCACTTACTCCTGACGCTCCACAGCTCGAGGGGAGTCGGCTCAAGATCTCTCTGCTTTGATAAGGTCCTTGCGCCTCAGTTTAAACTTTTCCCTGACGGACTTTAGCGAACGGGCACTTTACTGCGACTCGTTGAGAGCATTATGGTTAGAGGCATCGATAGGGCTTGTAAAAACGAAATATGTGGTTTTGGAGCGATCTGCGTTGTTTTAAAGCGGGAGTGCGAGAAATAGTGATGTATGTATCTGTCGGGACCGTGCGGTCGGCTGCGCTCTTTGATGTCCGCTCTTAAACCCTGAGCTCAGTCCACACTGGAATAAGAGACCAGAGCACATTCAAACGCACTATACAGGGATCTAGTGTGCTCTTCGCGGGAGGAAGTTTACGTTTAAAACCTAAAATCTGCATTTGACAACAAACAACAACAGAGGACAGGAGGACTGCGTACAATTGGATATATTGTGGAATATATTTGCTCTGTTGTTGGAAACCTGGGACTTTGGGGACTGAACTCATGGATGGATGGTGAGTTAGAGCAGTGTGTGTGTGTTCTCCCAGCGCTGGCCCCTTGCTATTGCTTTGATGTGCTGTTTACCGACTTTGAAGTCATGTGTCGCTGTAAAATGCAGTATATCTGATAGACGTTACATTAAAACGCGTGTTTTAGTTTTTTTTTTTATTATTAGTGTGTTGATTTGAGGTTAGCTTGGCTATGCTTAAAGAATATTCATGACAGTGTTACGGACTTCAACCCCCTGTGATCTCATACTTTTGTTTTTCTTGAGGGGTTTGAAGTTGTATGTAGCATGTTTTGTCTTATTTCTAATGGATTGGATTCGATCACTCTTTATATCCGCAAGGGACGACTTTAAGCGGTTGATTAATCTTTCAAAACTGTCTTAATGGGCATTTTAGACTTCTGTAGCGTGTTTCGATGCCGCTGTATCTTTTATGATGCATTTAAGATCCTTTATGTCATCAGAAGTGTAGTTTTTTTTTTACTATATTATTATTATTTTTATTGTCAGAAATGTAAATGAAGTTTTAATGTACGTGAAGCGAATACTTTTTGTTAAGAGAAGTCAATGTGATGATATAATGCAAGTCTATACTGTACAGATATACTGTAAGCAAGCATGCTATTGATTAAATGGGTTTACATTATTGTGCGTTTCATTGCGATTCGATTTCACCGTCATAAGTAGAATTTTACGCGACATTTGTCTGCATAGTTAAACATCTCGATATTCCGTTTTCGCTCAAGTCGCCGTCTTAAAACTCACTTTCAGAGTAGCTATGTCTTCTTTTGAAAGTTGGAGGTTAGTTATGACAGATCTTTATTATTATTTACTTTTGAAAAATACAACCAGGAACAGGATGTTTGATATTTTTAATTATGTTTTTGAAGATTGTCTTCCGATCAAAATCGCACATTTGATCGGATAAGCTTAGTTTTCCTTAATGTGAGCGTTTGTCCTCGATTTTTCCTGTCCTCTTCATCGCTACAAGGTGATTAAACTGGGCTTGAATGAGACAGATGTAATGTTGTAAATAACCGCAAACGCTGGATTTTATGTGATTTTAATCATTTAAAAAGTTTTAAATGACTAATAGAATGCCTACATAGAACTGAAACCAGGTCGCTTCGATTGCATTCGACGAAGCCGATTGTACACAGCAAGCGCGCACAATGTAGAGCTATAAGTGTCTGAAGTGACTCTTTTGAAGTTTTTGGGGCGGATCTGGTTTTGATGAGATCAATACTTTGTGTTTCAGAGAGAAGCTCCCCTGCTGATTTAAGAGAGAAAGGAGATTACAGCTGAGCTTCACACTGAAGGCTTTGCTGCTGGAGCTGCTAAAGCCATGAATAGGACACTAACAGATCCTATGGTCAGTAGCTTCAGAGAAGATGACCCACGTCCACCGGTCCCAGGGGAAGAGGGTGAGACAACATGCCACCATCCCAGCAAGCTGGCCATGATGAGACCGAAGGATCCTGTGAAAACAATTATGGCTAATCTTCGCTGTTCCACAGCCAGGAGGGATGAAGATGGACTTGGGGAACCTGAGGGCAGTGCGTCCCCGGACTCCCCTCTTGCCCGGTGGACCAAATCTTTGCATTTCCTTCTTGGGGACCAGGACGGTGCTCAACTTTTCCGGGCATATCTTGAACGTGAGAAATGCGAGGACACTTTAGATTTCTGGTTTGCCTGCAATGGTTTCAGGCAAATGGACCTCAAGGATACCAAAACACACAGAGTTGCCAAAGCCATTTACAAGCGGTATATCGAGAACAACAGCGTTGTGGCCAAGCAGCTTAAACCTGCTACTAAGACCTTCATTAGGGATAATATTAAGCGTCAGCAGATTGACTCTGCAATGTTTGATCAGGCTCAAATGGAGATCCAGACGGCTATGGAGGAGAACGCCTATCAGATGTTCTTGACCTCAGACATATACCTTGAGTATGTCAGAACCGGGTGCGAGAACCCCAGTCATGTGAATCCCAACGGACTAGGAGGTCTAAAGCTGGTGTGCGGATACTTGCCGACTCTAAATGAAGAGGAAGAATGGAGTTGTAATGACTTTAAAGCCAAAGCTTTGGCCACTGTAGTCGGACTGTCTGCCAAAGCGATACGGTCACCTCCATCCCTTCGCGCAGTGGAAGCATTGGAGAAAGGCTACAGGTGAGATATCCCATAAAATCTTTTTCACTTGAATAATGTATGCTATGACAATCCTGCAATGCTGTTGCATGCTTCGTACTGCTTCATGTGTCACGCAACCTATAGTGTGTAGCTTAGTGATTAAAGGTCTAGTGTGGTAGCCGGAAAGTTGTAAGTTGAAACAAAGATCGATTGATGTGTAGGCTATCACTGTTTGTGTCCTTGAGCAAGACACTGAGTCTTAGGGATTAATTCTCTCTCTCTGTGTGTGTGAAGTAAGTAATTTTGCATAAATTCATCAGAGGAATGTCAAATTAATAAATGAGTAATGCGTTTTCAAGTGTATTATTACTTAGTTTCATGTAGCTATCGCACTTGAGCTCTTGCATTAAACATGAGAGGCCCTTTCTTGCGAGTTTGGGGCCATTTGCTCTCACCTGGCTTGCATTACGCAGAGAGAGAGAGAAGGGGGAAAACATCAATAGAGCAGCTCTTCCTTTCATGTAAATATTGTCTAGCACCAGGCCCTCTGCTGGCTCCACACAGTTTCCTCTGCTTTGAAATTCTTCCACCGTTAGAGGATCATCTTCAAGGATCAAGGCTAGTTCACAATGCAAAATTGGTTTCAGCCGTCAAACAGATAAAACAAGTGGCACACATAAAAAATGTCACTGATTCAAAAATGAAACTTTTGTTTTTGCTTTGCTGTTAAGAAAACAAAGTACTTCAAATTGCTCACAAGATTTTGCTTATGTTGATTTAAGTAGTCTTCGTTTAGACCAGCTCTGTTACTGTACTTTGTCAGGTTTGACACCTTTAGATGTCTTGATGAGCTGCTGGTTTGGTTGTTAAAAAAAAAGAAGTATATTGTCTGGGTTTAAATAAAACACCAGGGGAAATTTGGTTTGATGAATTGCTAGCCGTCACACAACTTGAGGTTGTAAATGAGGTGACCCATCAAGGTGTGGTGCCAGACAAATGTTTATCTGTCTCAAAGACGGCCCGTTGGGAGGGTGATCTTGAAGAAGGTGACAGAACGTTTCATCTCTGCTTATCTTTGTCAGGTTGTTTATGTAGGAGATGATTAAGAAGCAGACGAGAGTAAGCAAAGTCTCTTTTTTTTTATGTTATTCCCTGATTTCTTTTTGAAGAATGCTCCTTGAGCAGTCTGTTTTCCCTCTCTCACGGGGCACTTTTTTGTTCATCTGAAGCATGTGGAACTTATTTCTCTCCCTTTCTGTGTTTCTGAATAGAGTTATTCACAAAACAACACGCAGCAGCGGTTCCTCTGTGAGTCACAGAGACCGTGGCCTTCATCTCCTCCGTTTCTTATTTACCACCGTTCTCCTCTGATTTCGACTGCCTCTCTTCGCACTTTTATCTAGGAAAAAACCCAGACGGATGGAGAATAAGCACACTTTTTGAGCTAGCGGAAAAGAAGGACAGAGGGGGGCGAGGCACCTCATGAAAGAAAGCATGAATGAGGGGGTGAGCGAGGGAAGAATGTGAACCCAGCTGTGCTAAATACCTGACTCTGAGCGAGAGCTTCCAAAGGTCAGGTTTGAGTTGGGGCCGTAGGCTATAGTCCTGCTGGGTCTCCCCTCACAGCGCTGCTGGCAGTAGGCATTCTCATAAAGAGGAGGCCCTCCTTCCCCCCCCTCTTCTCTTCTTTCTTTCCGCTCTCTCATGTTCTTTCTTTCTCTCTGTCCCTCTCTCTCCCTTTCTGCCCGGCTCAGGTTCTCTACCTCCTCCTCCTCTTCCAGTGAAGCAGGAATGTGTCACAGCAGGAGAGAGGGGTATGGAGAGCGAGAGAGGGATCGGAGGGAGGGGCGGCCTGGGTGGGTATGTGGAGGAGGTGGCCTTAGCAGAGGAAAGAGCACAAGAGAAGGAATGACATGAAACGGGAAAGTTTGGAAGGGGGAGGTAAAATGAGGAACGGGGTGCCTGGCCCAGACAAAAGGCTCCAGATATGCTCCACTGAGGGGAAGTGGCATTGGCAATTCACACAGATGTGCTGCTCACTTAACTTTCCCCCTGATCAGCCCTCACCGGGCTGCCGCAGGGGGGAGGTGGGGCAAGGGAGATGAAAGGGAAGAGTAGAGAAAAGACAAACTGAGCTCGAGTTCCTCCCCCAGCCATGAAGGAAAAAAGACTAGTAAAAATAGCTGGACCCTTTTCACAAACATAAGGGAAGCCATGTTAGAAGCATTTTGCATTTTGCATTTGCAATGTGATATTTTCCCTCTTTTGCTCTCAAAATTTGGATGTTATCGTAACATTTATCTAATTATTTGACTGCTTTAATCCATTTTGTTAAGGCCAGATTCATAGTCTAGGCAAGTACACATATGCGGTCTCATTGTTCATACTTGACATGCTTTCTTGCATTACTGTGGTGGTAACAAACCTCAATAGTCAAGATGGCAAACAAGTTACCTTCAGATGTTGTCCCGTTAACTGGAGGCATCAACTTTGTGAGGGCAAAACTTAATCAAGTTTTCAAAGTTCCTTTTCAACTGTTGCTCTGCCGTGGCAGTAGTTTACCTGAGTGATTGAGTCAGTTTACGCTATTGCATGCTGCAGTTCTGTTATGGCAAACCTTAGAATGCAGCAGGAGACATTTGGAAAACAGGTTCAGTTCCCTTTGAGTAACCTAGTTACAAGTGCCTCAATTGTGGGTTCATGAATCAACCAAGTAACCTTCCAGTTAATAGCCTTGCAATTTAACCACTGTACCACGCTTTCAATTAAAACCAAAATTGTTTGTTGTTCCTGTAGGTCCTATAGACGCAGCGACCCTGGAAACCCCTATCGTGTTGTGTCCGGTTATAGTTTTGCCCCTGCCACCAGTGCCAACGACAGCGAGGTCTCCAGCGATGCCCTGACAGATGACTCAATGTCCATGACGGACAGTAGTGTGTAAGTGTCTTTCTGGAACCCTCTATATTTCTGTATTTTCCTGTTTCTTAACATAGTAAACTGCCTGCCTAGGTGGCACTGTTGGGCATCATAGGCAAATCTTGAATGAATAGATGATGCCTAAAATGACATCTTGAAAAATTTATAGTTCAGTCTATCTCTACACTGTGGTCAAAGACTAACATCTTTCTCTGGCTGTTAGCATACATTGGGTTTAATTATTTAGTCATTTGTGCCTGGTAATGAGATGGTACAGATTGCAGGTGATACATTGGCTTTTAAATGCGTTTGAGATGTTTTTAATGCGTTGCTGGAGTCTTGAGGGGATGAGCTATGAGAAAGGAGTGGACCCAAGAGAAGAGCCCTCAGATAATGTGCTTCCTCTATGCGCTAATTGAAGCTAATGTTTGCAAATTCCTCTACAGGAAATGACACTGGCCAGTGTGTCCTCCTCTTTTGCCCATGCTCTTTCCCTAGAAAGCTTTGATCTTCAATGGCTCTCTTTTTAGACTTTGCACAACTTAGTCACCGAAGACATAGTCATTATTTATTGGTTTCCCCATTGTCACTGGAAAAAGGGGGTGGGGGTTAACTCGCCATGTGGACTATAAGACACTCATTGAGGTGCTTTGGCAGTAAATTAAAGGAATCTCAACTCGCATGGAGGTTTGGTATGAGCCCACCGGGGCTGGAACGAGGGGGATCCGGTGTCAGCTAGGCCTTAAAGAAATTAGCCATTTCTGGAGCACAAGAGCAGGTCACCTGGGATTAGGGTGTTTGGGACCCCATCCCCCAGACACTCATGTACACCACCCATTCAACCCCACCTCTGCCTGAAAGCAGCCCTCCCCCCTCTGTGTTTGCGGCAGAGGCAATTGTGCGAGTGCATAGCTAAGTGTAGAGAGTGAGAAATAAAGTGCATGCTGGATGAAAGGCTTAACTGAATCGCTTTCAGCCCATTGTTAGGCCCCGGGAGCTTAGAGGGATAAGAGGGTGGCTGGCTGCTTTGAAAATTACTTGCACAAGTGAATAGGAGATTCCCATAAAGCACAGCCAGCCTGTGACACCCCAAAGCTCCAAACACAGCTAGTGTATATGGACAGTGGGCTGATTGAACCAAAGATTAATATTTTGATAGGTGCAACCATGCAACACTTTTTTTTTTAACAAAAATGTGCAACAGCTTCTTGAGTGACCTGTAAATTATTTATTTAATAGTTGAAACCGCAGCATAGTTAAAAATTAAATTAGTGTGTGAAACAAAAGCTAATCAAATTTTTTTTTAAAAGAATTAACTACATGCTCCTCTCCAGTGATTTCACACATATTTAGCCATTGCATTTCTTATTCTATATTTTGTTTGTATTTGCGCCACTTTGAAGTAGCATAGGCAATGGGAAAACCAGCCTCTGTGTTCTTTATTTGGAGGCTGATTTGATTGGAATAGCTGCGTTTTTATTTGAGTTAAAAGGCACGGCTCTAAATCAGAATTGGAATTCCAGATAAAGGGAGGGAGGGAGCGAGGGAGGGGAGGAGAAGTGGGGGAAATTTTGCTTATATCTTATTTATGGATTTACTTGGACGCTAGGGAATGCCGCTGCGCCGACTTCAAACATTACCTTATCTTACAAACCAGCCTTTTGATGTGCGCAAGATCAGAGGCTGACTGCCGAGCGCTTGCCAAATGAAGATTGGAACGACTGCTTTATGCGCATGACTGTGAGCTTTCAAAGACGTGCTGGAAACTGCATTTGGGCTAGGTCATATACTTCAGAGTCAGAACAGAGCAAAGGAAACTGGCCTGGCTTAAAAAAAAAAAAAGCTGAGCGGAGGATGAGAAAGATATCTGGCTTTAGAGGCAAGAAAGGGTGAGATTGAAGAGGTGGAGGTTTACGAACATTCTGCCATGGATTAGATGGATTAGGAGTGTTTATGGAAACACAAGCCATCCCTTATTGTAACTGGTAACATCATATAGATGTCATAACAGCGGCGAGTTAACCAACTAATGCCAACGCTTGATTGTGCGTTGGCATTAGTGGCAGCATTTGCGCTGCTGCCCTTAGGGTTCGAGCGTGCCCCACAGCGTCTGTGCTGGGCAGGAGAGTAGAGAAAGATCTTGCTGTTACCAGCACTCTGGAATGCTCACGGCTAACATGGAGGAAGATGAAGAATTTTGGGTTTTGGATGATATTGAAAGGAAAGTCATGGGGCTTGCTGTTTTAGTTTGCACAGGGTGAGAGTGCATCGTTTTCTGGGCCATTATTTCAACATCACACTAAGTGTAGATCTGTATGACTACAGGATTTGAGTTTCTACGGATGCTGAAGATGTATGTGTCTGTCTATCGTGTATTAATTTGGGCAGTAAATAACCTTTATTGTTCTCTGTGTGTCCTGACAGAGATGCCATCCCTCCTTACAAGATGGGGAGTAAAAAACAGTTACAACGAGAGATGCAGCGCAACATGAGGATGAACGGCCAAGTGTCACTACCTCCGTTCCCTGTAAGTGTCCTCGCCTTTCTTCTGAATACATACAAACAACTCCAACATCGCCCCCAATTAAAAAGCGTTACCCACTCACGGTTGTGGACCGTTCGTGTTGTTGTGCTCTTTCTGGGATAATGACTCTTAATAAAGTGCCACACCGCGCTAAATGAGTCTGTTTTATCCTGGGGCACCAAAATCAACTGTGAGTGCTTTGATCAGCGGATGAATGGGGCTGACTTCAAGGGAAGTGACAACTTCCAACCGAGCTGCACCCTTTTTATTCCTCCAGCAGCACCCTCCATCCCCCTCTCCCTCGTTTCCTCTCTGCCTTCCTCAAAGTAGAAAAAGAGAGATGGTTGGTTAGTGTTTGGAGAGAGAGTTTGGAAAGACAACTTGTTAAGCAAGTCAAACAAACCTGTATCCACCCTCCCTATGCCCCCTTATCCTTTCTTACTCTCCTTTGTGTTCCTTTTTTCCTCTTCCTGTCACTGAATGTATGAGAGAGGACAAGTGCACAAACAATTTTAAATTCTGGTTTGGAAAGACTTTCCATTTTCTGTGTCTTCTCTCTTTCTCTCCATCTCCTTGCCTCCCGCCCTCTCTCCTTTTTTTCTAGCTTGTAATATTTCCCTTCTGATTTGGCAATGACTGGCTGCCTCTCCCAGGATGCTACTTTTAGGCAGCAGGGGCCTGGAGCTGCTGCAAGTCTCACCAGCAGCTTGTCTTGCTTTCTTCTCTCTTTCGTCTCTCCCTTCATCGTCTTCACAAAGAGATGGAAAGAGGAAGCCAAATCAAGAAAGGCAGGGCACAAAATAATAATAAAAATAAGAAGAAAGTGATAGAAAATCCTTGTGTGAGACGCACACATGGGGAAGGAGGATAATGTGGCTACTGTAGCTCAAAGGTGCCTGCTGTCATTTAGGGGGGAATAAATTACCTCTGTGCTTCTGATCTCCCACCGCTTGACTCCTCTAGTGGCGGCACACATCTCGCCATCTTACTTTCTCTTCTTTTAATCCCCCTCTCTTTCCTTTTTTCTTTTGCCTCCCTCCTTTTTCCCCCTGTCGATATGTGACTTTTATTGCTAGATGTAAAGCCAGTGTCCCTGCCGCCCCTGGTGAGCGTTTGATATTTGACGAGGGCTCTTTGAAGCTGCCTGACTTCACAGGCCAGGCTGATGGCTTGGTTGCACTACAGAGGGAACAAGCCGAGGCTCCTTAGAGCGTGACCAACTGCTCATGCCGGCAGCGGCCCATGCCAGTGGTGTGGGGCATGTGTTTGTGTGTGTGTGCGCACGCGTTGGATGGGCAGTAGACTTATGCGGGGAGGGCAGCTGTAAAAATCAACCCCTCCTGTCCTGTCTGGTCTTCTCGCTAATCTGTATCTCTCTCTGGTTGTGCAGAGGACGCGGCGGCCACCTAAGGAGATGACTCCCGTGGAGCCAGCAGCCTTTGCGGCACAGCTGATAGCCAGACTGGAGCGTCTGAAGCGGGAACAGGAAACCATGAGCTCCCTGGAGGAGAGACTTCAACAGATTCAGGAGGTTGGTATTGCTGGAAGTCTCCGAAAATGTTGTCAGTGTGTGAAATCGAAGTTACTTCCTCTATTAAAGAATTCAGCGAAATGTACATTTATATGCATAACATTCGCAGAATATTTTGGGCAAATAGGCTGTTTGCAAGAATTTCTTTGTAACATTGCATTCCTGTGTGTGTTTTAGGAGGAGGAGAGAGATGAATCTGAGTTGTCTGGAAGCAGTGCATCCCACTCTCTGCCTTTGCTCCCTCATGGCTCTTGTGAGGAGGACCCCCAGGCCATCCTGGACGAGCACCTTTCCCGAGTTCTCAAGACCCCTGGCTGTCAGTCTCCAGGAATGCTGCGGCATTCCCCACGCTCCCGCTCTCCTGAACAGCGCCCCCTGCCTCGGGGAGGTCCCGGCACCAGGTCGCAGTCTGGCTCTGTGAACGGATACATGCCGGCAAAGACCTTCATCTCCAGACAGTCGACCAAGCACATCCATCACCACTACATCCATCACCATGCTGGGACCAAAAGCAAGGAGCAGATCGAGGTGGAGGCAACCCAGCGGGTGCAGTGCCTGTGCCATGGAGCTTCAGAATGCTGCTCCGCCCCTTACAGCCGCAGCCGGAGTCTGGGCCGAGACCAGTGTGGCAGCCCTGCAGAAGTGGCCTTTGGGTAAACTCATGTTTTTGTTGTTCTTCTCCAAAGTGAATCGCATTTTTGAGGGCCTAAACATGCTCCAAAACTCATGAACCTTTGCACACGCGTCAGAACTGGCAAAAATGTACATCTGATATGGGTTTCAGAAGTGGGTGTGGCAAAATGGCTGGATAGTGCCACCTTTACACATTCAATGGAGTGCGCCTCAAGCTACGTTTTACGTACATATATGAAAATCGGTACACACATGTAACACACCATTACCTACAAAAAATTATCTTGGTACAAAATCCAAAACCCATCAGGAAGTACGTTATTTGGAATTTCCTGTAGATTTTTGTTCAGTTTTTGCCATTTCCAGGCCCAGTTCGTCAAAGTTTTTGCCATTTCCTTTGACGAACTCCTCGTACAGTTTTAATCGGATCATCTTCAAATTTGGTGAGGGTTATTATAAGGCCTTTGTGACGTTAAATTGTGAAGATCTTGAGTTTTCGTCAAAGGTCGTGTCCCTGGCGGCCTGACAAAATTTGATGTTTCGCCATGAAACAGGAAGTTGCTGTAACTCAGGCAAGCAATGTCCGATCTGCCCCAAACGTCACATGTTTGATAAGAGTCCTGTCCTGAGCAACAGGAAATTACTTGTTTTACACTAACTTAAACATGCAATGTCCGATCTGCCCCTAACTTCACATGTTTGGTAAGAATCCTGGCCTGAAAACATTTACATGCCAATATTCAGTTATAATTTATAGTGCCACCTGTTGGCAACAGCACATTTCATGTTTTACACTAACTCATACATACAATGTTCAATCTGCAACAAATTTCACAGATTTGATAAAAGTCCTGGTCTGAAGACATCTACATGCCAACATTCAGTTAAAGTCATAGCGCCACCAGCTGGCAGCAGGAAGTTTAGCACATATAAATGACTTTGACATATTCCTCCTATATTTATCACTTTAAATTCATATTGGCCACCGTTCTCTGTTTTCCTAAAGCCACCAGATGGCAGTGAGCCCGGGTGCGAGGGCCCTTTCATCGCTGCTTGCAGCTTTAATTTCTCATTGCTTTTTAATTGTTACATCCTGGAGGTTTTTTTTCAGCTTCAATTTTTATTCATTTTCCTGCTGCTAGGCATCCCAGCTCTTTATCAAAGCGTCTGTGTAAATCTGGAGAGGACGTCAACACGGAAGGGATGGAGAACAGTCTCCTCCAGCTGCCAGCTGACAGTACAGACCGCTCTCAAAACGTATGGCAGTGGATCCTGGAGAGCGACCGACAGACCAAGCACAAGCCCCACAGGTCTGTCTCACAACTCTGTGGTCATGTCTATAACTAACTTAAACATGCAATGTCCGATCTGCCCCTAACTTCACATGTTTGGTAAGAATCCTGGCCTGAAAACATTTACATGCCAATATTCAGTTATAATTTATAGTGCCACCTGTTGGCAACAGCACATTTCATGTTTTACACTAACTCATACATACAATGTTCAATCTGCAACAAATTTCACAGATTTGATAAAAGTCCTGGTCTGAAGACATCTACATGCCAACATTCAGTTAAAGTCATAGCGCCACCAGCTGGCAGCAGGAAGTTTAGCACATATAAATGACTTTGACATATTCCTCCTATATTTATCACTTTAAATTCATATTGGCCACCGTTCTCTGTTTTCCTAAAGCCACCAGATGGCAGTGAGCCCGGGTGCGAGGGCCCTTTCATCGCTGCTTGCAGCTTTAATTTCTCATTGCTTTTTAATTGTTACATCCTGGAGGTTTTTTTTCAGCTTCAATTTTTATTCATTTTCCTGCTGCTAGGCATCCCAGCTCTTTATCAAAGCGTCTGTGTAAATCTGGAGAGGACGTCAACACGGAAGGGATGGAGAACAGTCTCCTCCAGCTGCCAGCTGACAGTACAGACCGCTCTCAAAACGTATGGCAGTGGATCCTGGAGAGCGACCGACAGACCAAGCACAAGCCCCACAGGTCTGTCTCACAACTCTGTGGTCATGTCTATATTGTAATCTCAGAAAATTCTTGTGCATGCGCATTTGCACAAGCGTTTTAAAGACTGAGGCTTGCCATCTGCCCACCTGGATTCCTGTGAGCTTTTGTTCTTACATTGTACTAACATATTCAAACTTTCTGTTCTTGCAGCACTCAAAATATAAAGAAGTCGCACTGTTTGGATCCCACGCGCACACACACCTGGGGAGGTGGCGGAAGCAGTGGGCATCTCCGTGCCCACCAGCCCGCACACCCCTACGTTCAGGACCCCGCCATGCCTCCTCTACCCCCTCCCAACACCCTAGCACAGCTGGAAGAGGCCTGCAGACGCCTTGAAGAAGTTTCCAAACCCTCTAAACAGAGGTACGAGCTCCAGACTTTAATATCCTGTATGTCAGTCCTTGCTAAAAACTCTTGATTGATTCCTGTATTGACGTATGTGTTCCACTTCACAGGCATTCAACATCAAGCCTTCAGAGAGACAAGAGTCACCCAGTGCCTGTGCAGAATGGCAGTTCAGCGCTTCAAACGGATGAGTATGTATTTCTCCTGATAGTCATCGCACTTTAATTCATTTTCATTGACGAATGGCACACGTATGCAATGCTTTGCAGCCATTAGTCTTTCTTTTCCTTCAGAAACTCCTGGTTGTTCTCTTTTTTTGGTTTCTGGCCCTAGCCAGTGTTTGAAGTGTGGAGCATTGGCCACCTGATGGCAGAACTCTTTTTCATTTTTAATTGGCTGACCTTCAGTCCTGGTCTATGGTTAGGGGGCTTTCTGAAGTAGCACTACAAAGTGAAGAAAGGGGCCAGGGGATAATCTTGACCATTTTTCTTTTCACTCATCTCTGACAGCATTTGTTAAACTTAAAGCAGTGCATTTGAGCCAACTACTGACTCCGACACTGTTCTGTTTTTTTTGTGCACCTTGGGTACTTAACCTAGATATATATATTAACCTAGTCGTAGAGCCCTGCTTGGGCCTCAAATATATAGGCCCTAGCCCAGCCCTGGCCCGAGATGCTCAGACCCTAGCCCGGCCCTTGTCCGACGGCTCTTCAGAATTAAATGCGCACGTGTACTAAAGCCGGTGTTGGTCTAACCAGACTTTGTCGCATCGTGTATGCATGCCTTCAGTGGTGGAGGTAACGAATTACAACTACTCACGTTACTGTAATTAAGTAGTTTTTTCGGGTACTTGTACTTTTTTGAGTATATTTTTAAAGCTGTACTTTTACTTGTACTTAAGTACAAATTAAGCAAAATAATCTATTTTGTTACTTTTAAATCATAGTTCGTTACTGAGTACGCCCACAATTTGAATTGATATTCAAACCTTTGACGGCACTTCAGTAGCCAATAAAGATATCCGATCGCAAACGGGACCCAACGGGCTTGCATACCTCTACCTAGTCGTCGACTAATATTTAGAATTACCATAATCTTGAAGTTTGATAAGTTAGGTCTTAGATTTCTCATTATTAATCCTACGTATGAGCTATAATCGTAATATTGATGGTTGTTTAAGGAATCAACACGAAAAATATCCATACATGCTTCCAAAAAATCTAATCCTGATGGATAAAAAACCAGTCCCACCCTAAATATTTCCTGTTGTGTTACAGAATTTCAATGTGTTGTGCATGCCATCTAGTGTGGTCTTTAAGACCTAGCTAATATTATGCTCCGCTGTGAGGATATTTACGTTTGTGCTCGTGTGTTTGTGTCTTTCCAGACCAAAAGATCTCAAGAAGATGTCAGGTTGCCACAGTAGTTTGAGCTCAGAGACAGTGGTCACATACTTCTTTTGTGGTGAGGAAATCCCATACCGCCGGATGATGAAAACACACAGCCTCACACTCGGACACTTCAAGGAGCAACTGAGGAAAAAAGGCAACTACAGGTATACCTTCAATTCTGACTGGAGAATTTCTGTTTAATAGTTGATATTAAGGCTGCTGAAGACTTGTATATAATAGTTTTGCTATTAGCTAATTTTTAAAAAATCCATGCGAGGTATTTATTGACTTGTTGGTCTCTTCAAGACGGCGATGTTTACTATAAGTTATTTACATTAGCAGCAAGTATGGAGTTAAGACGACAGGAAAGAGAGAGGGGTGGGTGCACAGAGAAAGACAGAAAGAATGAGGGAATTTTAACTGTAGCCGTTTGGTCACATCTGGTATTGATTTCATCTTAAGGCACATTTAATAAGCAGCTCTTTGAAGCCCAGGCCTTTCATTTGATGCACAAAGACTTGCACACATTTTTCAACAATTGTATCAAGCTACGTTGCTCTCATACATTTGTGTGTGTGTGTTTACATAAGACTATCAGTTTTTTTAATGATTATTTCTCATTTATATCAAAGCCTCTCTTTGTGTTGGCCTTTTTATTTGAATGGGGCATTGTCAGATGGCCGCCAGTGGTTTTCCTTGTGCATGTTGACTCCATAAAAGCCCATTTAAAGCACACCAGAACAGTTGAGTAACTTTTTTTACTGGTAACTATGCTGGTAATAGCTTTTAGCTGCCCCCTGACCAAAATCTGTAATGCTCCATGTTATTGCATTGTTGTCCATATAGATGACTTGTTTTGTCAAATAGCTTGTTTTCTGAGGCCTGTATTCTACATGAATATTGTCAAAAGATCCCCATGTTAAGGACCCCTCTCTCACTATGCACATTTTCAAGGAAAAGAGAATTCAAAGCTGATGGTTTTAATCGCAGAAAATGTGTGTAGTTGGGTCATTTCAACATGGCAGAAATTCAACAAAGAACAGTACTGCCAGAGTTGCCAGACGATATTGGTGCCAGATGTTGCGAAGAGAAAATCTTGCCATATAAAACATGTTCCAATGGAAAGATTTCTTTCTCTTTTTCTTTCTTCTTCTCCCTCTCTCTGTTTTTTTTCCCCGAACAAATAAGAGCCATGCTTCCCTTTTGAAGATTTTGCGGAGGAGGATATAGCTTATTCTCCAGAAATAAGGATGTAATTATGTGCCATGTAGCAGTATTCTAGTTTGTCCATCATTTATGAAGTTGGGTTTGGGCAGTGGGAGAACAATGGATTGTTTCCGACATATTGAAAGAAGAAAAGCAACTTTGTTCTCGTCAGTTGTTGTTTTGAGTCATGGTTATTCCTGTGTGTGTTTTATGTGCACTGTTTCTATGACTTGGTGGTGTTTGCTTGTAAAAACCTAGCATGCACCGCAGCGCAAGTTAGTAAGAGGGGGCATTTTCCATTACAAAGCCAATTACTGAGGCAGACCTCACCACTCCCTCCCCTCCCACTGTTTTCTCTTCCTTCTGGAGGAGGTGGAGATCATTAGTGCATCAGAGGTGGAAGGAAAAAGACAAATCGAATGATAGAAATGAGGCAAACAGGTCATCCGTCAAGGTCAAGACTAGATTAAGACCAGACTCATCGCGTCGCAATGTGGTAATGAAAAAAGCTTGAGTAGACTCTGCGGCACCCAAAAATGTCAACCCTTGTGAAAGATCCCCATCATTTGCTCAAGAGCTCCCAATTAGACACCAGAGCCCTGATGGTAGATGGGTGGTAGTGTTTAACAGACCCTCTAATTTAGGCTAAAGCATCTCTTTGTCCCCCATATAGTGGAGTGCAACACAGTATAGCACTAGTGTCTGATATGGGTATTTAAAGTCGACACGAAATGGTGTTTAAAACTTCTATAATGTGATGCATTTCACACTGAAACGGGATATTCAGATGGTCTGGGTGTGTCTGTGTGACATATCCACGGGGTCTTTAAGCTTTTCATAGGCTTGGAAAACAACATTGTTATTTTCTGGAATGAAAGAACACCATTTTACCTGTAGATTACCTGTAGTCATTTGTGAATGCAATCAACAGTTTGTTGACCGTACGTGTTCTCTGTTTCAGGTACTACTTCAAAAAGGCCAGTGATGAGTTTGAGTGCGGTGCTGTGTTTGAGGAGGTCTGGGACGACTGCACAGTTCTGCCCATGTATGAGTGCAAAATCCTCGGCAAAGTGGAGAGAATGGACTAAACAAGCATGACAGCCCACATGTGGACTTGCCAAGCACTCAAGACTAACTCGACGAGCGGAAAACGGACGTTTTATGAAGCTAAAAAAGTTTAGACGTTTGGCTTACCAAGCTATTGAAGGAATACTAGCCAATGAAGTACAGAGGGATCTGAACCAGCAATGCATCATGAGAAATTGTTCCTTTGATTTGGAACGCAAAGAGAGATGTTATGACCAATGAAGACGCAGTCAACCACTTGTTTGTTTGGACTACAGCACACCAACACCAGTGTTACCATACCATGGACTGCTGACCAGCATTTGTGATAATTGTAGATGTGTATACGTGTGTTGGATGCGAGAACGTGTGCATGTGTATACAGAGGTGCTCATATGTACACAAAGTTATAATATGCTTCTGTCACAAGTTAAAGACTTTATTGCTATTTATTAAACTGTCATTCCCCTCATATCTGTGTTCAGATGTTGGACAAGCTGCTTATTTGATTGGGAGATTTTCAATGTTATACATGCATGGACGGATGTCTAGAGTCACGCGACCTTAACTCAACAGACTGTACCAGGAATCTTCTCTTCTGGCCAATGAGAACGAACTGTGCTTCAGACCAGCACGCCTCTCCAAACCTCTCTGCTGATTGGGTGGATATTTCAACTTTAATTGCCCAGCCAATAACTGATGTGTTGCATCTTTAGTGCCTTTGGTTTAAGGTCCAGACATTGCACAGGAACCAATAGCCTTGTCCTGGAACCTGTTCCAAAACTCTTAAAAACACTAAGTAATAGGAAGTCATGCTATTTAAAAAACAAAACACAAAAAAGGTCATCTTAATTTCAACACTGTCTGGGAGATCAGAGGGTGTGCATGGAAGGGGTTAATGTCCTGTGTAATTGTTGAATGGAAAGACCTGGTTTAGCCTATTTAAAACCGCTGAGCTCCAGGGCAAAATCTCGGAATGCACTGGCAGGAGTGGATGAGAACATGCCATCGCTAGTGTATTATACATTACCTGTGCCTACATGGATACCATGCTGTGTGCTGCCCTGTTTCAGGGTGTGAATATTCCCTTGCTTTTCTGAGGGGTTTATGTTTAAAATAATTTTTTATGCTTGGATATCTTGTGATCATGACATTACGTTTCAGTGTTTTGCTCCCCCGATTTTGTTTGTGTTTCACTTAAATGTAAATTATGCATTATATAGAGCTTCATTTTAAAGACGACTTGGTACTTTAATTATTGTAATTATGAAGAGATGTAGCCTTTATTAAAAGTTATATTTTTTAAATGAAAGCTAATATGTTTGTGTGGTTACTGTGCATTTGTGTCTGGTTGGAAGTGATTATTGCACCCTCATTTGAGAATTTGATTATCTGGGAACCAAACCCAACATGAGCTCCACACTGAATCTGTCTATGCTCCACAGAATTGGAACACCTGTATTGGATGTCCATTTAAATAATAATACTAAAATGCTTTCAGAATACTTAGGGATACTGTTGACTCACCTTTGTGTAACTTTTACCATTCCACTCATTTACCCCAAAGTCTGGGCCAAAAAAAAGAAGAAGCTTAAGACGACAGATTTAGTTTAGCCTGCTCATGATCTTTACATTATGAGGGCCCTGCTCTACCAGTTGATCTCAGACTTCACTGTATTAGACTGCTCTGAGATCAGTTTTGCCTTTCATCACTCTCTTATACGTGCCATTCTAACAGGAAGTTTGGTAAGGACGTGATGAATGATAGCATGAGGATGTCATAAAGAGGCTCCCCGATTGGCTGTTAATCCCATCCATTAAATTGCAGGCGGGGTTCCTGCCAGTTGGGGGTAACTCTGTGGCTGTTTGTACACCATAGAAGGCTTTGTTCATGGATCATTCCCCCCGTCAGCTCCCTCCAGCCCTGCCCCAGCACCTCCATGCTTAATTAAAATCTCACCCCCTGTAGCTCCTTCCATGAGAACCCAACTCCAAGGTGAAGGCCTTTCCCAGAAAAACCCCTGTTGCTTCCTCCAATGCATTTCTCAAGCTCCAGATCGGCCCATTAGGAGGGAGGGGGACTCAGGCATCAGGTTGTTTTTGTCGCCATTTTGGCAGAGAGCGCGATCAGTTGCCGGAGTTCTATGTGGGAATAGTTTTATCTGGCTGCCTTCGTTCAGTATTTCAAGTGTTCGCCATAAAGTGGAGGGAGGAGGTTTTAATGGTGACATGCTTTTCTTGAGTGCCTCTCCACATTTGGACCAGGCCCTGGCCTTTACCTCTGCCCTGTGAGACGTGAGCTTTGCCAGGGCCTGGGCAGCTGGTTTTTCTTGGGGCTAATTGGAGGATTAGAATGCTCCTGGAAGCACCACTGGCCCAGCATGCTCCGAGACAATGCTGCGGCATAATGAAGCACTTCAGACCCCGGTGAGAAATCCCAGCCATATTTGTTCCCATTATCAGCCTTTAATTTGCTCCCTCGTAGAAAATTAATAAATGCAGCAGTAATTTGGCCACTAGAGTCCTTTTTGCCTGCGTGCATGAGCATGTACAAGCTCAGAGATAGGTTGGAGTGCTAAGTGTTCCCGGCATGTCTTACGCGGATGCATCCACCGAGTGTTTTTTTTTTTCTTTGCATGGAATGCCAGATACAGCCTGGCAGAGATCAGAGCACGCCTGACCCTTGACTTGTCACTTCCCTTCTCCTAATTGTCCTTCATTCCAGCGAGCTCTATTTTAAAGTTTCCTGTGCTTTGATCGTGAAACCATCTAGGAAACTCTTAGCTGTATTTCCCCGAACAGCCACGACCTTCCCACCTAAATGCACCCCTTAAACCTTGGTGGAAATCGCAGGTGCCATCTGCCGCCGGAGGGCGAGTTTAACGTTGGCTGACTTCAAGTCATTTAGACAATGTCGCAATGTTAGATTGATGATATCAGTGCTCTCGTTTCCCATGGCACAAAGCGTAGCACGTGGGAGGCAGCACAGTAACCATATCAGGCAGTGTGTGCCAGGGGCTCGCTCTGAGGAGCGCTAACTGTTTCATTCATTTCATTGTGTGGGGTGGTAATTGGCATTAAGCGCTACTCTGGCGGCTTTAACCAGATTCTGTGTGTGTGAAAGGGAGAGAAAGAGACAGCTAAAGCTGCCTTAGTTCACTTCCCATCCAACATTAGCTCGCATGGCAGGTCAGGGCTATTGTGCTATCTCACTTTTGTTACACTTAAGAGAGGGACCTTCAAACCGGTTCTGCCAAATAAAAAAAAAATGGGTCTCTGTTGATTTATTTGCCAGGTAAAAACGCTCGGCTGTGAAACGCGGGAGAAATAGAAGGGTGTGTGTGTGGGAGGAGGGTTAAAGGATAAATGAGGAAGAAAAAAGAAGGAAAAGAGTGCGACAGAGACTGAGACATGGGCTATTGCCAAGAGACACATCAAAGCACTCCCTTGATGTTTATTTTGAATGGGCACTAATGGTTTCTGAAGGCAAAGAATTGCAGCAGGAAGACGAAAAGAAAGAGCGAGAGAGACAGACAGAAGTATGGAGCCAGGCAGCAATCCTGTGAGGGCACAAATATTCTCATCTTGTGTCTCTAAAAGGAACAGCAGGGTGTGGTAATGGTGGAGATGCTAAGACCAGGTTATGATTACATCCACCCATATTCTGGGTGCACGGCTTTGAGCCTTTGCCCAATGAGCTGCGCTTGTCTTTGTTTTTGTAGTTGATCAGCCATTTATAAATGTTTTTCCTGACCCACAACTTTTTTGTTTTCGTGCCCATTCTCTTTATACTGAAATCAGCAAATTTTAAAGACATTGAACTAGCGCTAAATAAAGAAAAGTGTGCATGTTTGCATGCTTGTGGGTCCTGGAAGTAGATAAAAGGAGCCAGAAAGCATACCACATTGCTGCGGCTTCTCTGTGAATGCAGACGGTCGATGACTTTAGAATGTGTCATGTCTTTACTTGCGCTAGCGCCTCAGTTCCAGCACCCCATGATGTTTTGCCTGCTTCAGGGGAGACTTTTATGTCATATCACCTTTGAAACGCATACAAAATCTCCTGACCTATCTTTTGCCGTGCCTGTATACACCCAACTGAATCCACACAGCTGTCACTGCAGTTCTATTTTTCAATCATCTTCCTTTATTTCTAGACTGGTACAAAATATGTCCTATACAGGTATTTAATTCATTTTTCACAATAGAATACTATTTTACAATCAGTGTTGGGTGTAATGCATTACCAAGTAAATAATTACTGTAATTACTTTTCTCTTAAAAAAGTAAAGTAAGGGACCATTAATTAGTTACTTCTGATGTGATTGCATTAAATACCAAATAATTTTATATTATTTATTTCAAAATAAATAAATGAATTAATAAAAGAGCAGTTTCATGTGTATCCCTGTATTGTTCAACTGCCCAAGGTTAACATATAGGAATTATAAAATAAATAGTAATAATTAATGAAATACTTTTTTATAAAGTGTAATTAGTGTAGTAAAAGATTTACACTGTTGAAGATGTAATTAGTAGCTAGTAATTAATTACTTACCAATTACTTTACAATATACTGCAAACTACACAGTATACACTGTATAATACTATAAATAGCAAGTGAGTGTGCAGTAATCTGTGATGAACATTATTTAAGTGAATTTATGGCTTAATTCAAAATGACATATTAGCATTATCTGTTACATAAAGATATGGTATCATGTTGCAGGTGAGTGGTAAAAGGAGCCTATTTGGGAGCCAGATCCAAAAAAAGAACATAGAATAAGTTGCAGTGCGTCCGAAATCACGTACTGTCTGAGTAGGTACTACATTTGAATTTGAACTTACTTTGTGACCGTTAAAAAAGAATTTTTTATATAGTATGAATGTGTATAGTATGGGTGCTTCTCAACATCCCTCCTCGTTTCCTCGCTCCTCCGTCCTCCATCCTATGACCCGGAAACTGATCGAGCTCAGCCATCTTGTAGGACATCTCAATTCTCTAACTGCACCGCGAGGATCGAGGAGTGAGGAGGCTTCCTGAGTTGTCATGAGCGAGGATACACAGGTGTATCCTTTGGGGAAATGTTTTATCGACTAAACGTGACGCACGTATTAATTCTCCTCCCCCTTCACATCTGTCGAAATAATTTGCATTTATATTTTACCTTTGCCGTTTAAATAAACCATACATGTCATTTCAACAGGGTATCTTGCTTTATTGATATTTATTATGAATGCCTTAAAGGGGTGGTTGATTGCGATTTCACTTTTTTAACGTTAGTTAGTGTGTAATGTTGCTGTTTGAGCATAAACAATATCTGCAAAGTTACGAAGCTGAAAGTTCAATGCAAACAGAGATATCGTCTTTTAAAATTCTGGCAGTTTATTGCCTACAAAAACGGCTGGTAGGGACTACAACGAGTTACTTCCCGGGTTCGTGACATCACAAACCCAGATAAATACTGTTCCTCGCGTTCCCCTGCTCTGCATCTCTCTCTCTCTCTCATTCAGCTCAGCTCGGACAATGAACTGTTCCAATTATATTCTTATTTGCACATAGCTATGAGAAGCATTAAGCATGGGTTGCTGTACTGTATTAAAGCTTTAATCAGGATAAAACCGTATATTAAAAGCTAACATAAGCAGTAGCATTTACAACAGCGTATCTAAAAGTATGAGACAACAACAAACAAAAGCTGAGGTGAGGGGCGGGACGATTAGATGAGCACTAGAGGCGGTTTAGCCAATCACAACACACTGGGCTAGCTAACCAATCAGAGCCCATCGCCTATTTCTGAGGGCGGGGCTTCATAAAAACAAGAAACGATCAGCCCGTTTCTCAGAGAAGGGACAGAGCGTTGTGGAATAAAGGTAAATTATGTGAAAAATAATGCGTTTTTTTTTTTTTACGAAGCATTAACCCATGTTAGACTGCACCCCATAAACACAATCAAGCCTAGAAAAAACCCAGTGAACCACCCCTTTAAATAACTAAATTTAACAACATATGGGGAGATCTCTTTAGCGCAGCTGATGACGCTTTTAAGTGACGATTAAGTGGTCAAGAATATTCCAATGTTCATCCTTTGATTCCTCTGTTCTTATTTCCTTTCCTTGCATACTTCCCTCGTATCCAAAGGGGGTGGAGCTAAGACGCGAGGTAAAGAAGCGAGGATGCACAAATAAGAAATACAGAAGCTATATAGAGGTAATACTATACTATATAGTAGGTAAGTATTTGGACGCAGTGTTGGTTAATTTTTGTTTCATATGGCGCAAGGAAAATGGAAGTCAAGTTGAGCACATTATGGGATACAGTATTCCAAGCAATGTGCTCTGTTGTATTCTGCAAATTTTTTCAAATGTTGTAAGCCACCCTTATATTCCATTCATACAGAAGATCTGCATACTATGCACAGTATACATGCCATATGTGCAGAAACAGTATGTTTTTATGATATTCCAAACAAAGCCTCAACATATGGGCAGATATATAGATGTTTGCGCTAAATAATTGTTTTGAACTAATTGTGTTTTTTGTTATTAAAAAGAAAAGAAAAATAATAATAAGCACAACATCTTTTGTAAGTACTTTTAAAAAGCTAAAGCTATTAATGCTAACAGGAGACAGATCCCTCCCCAAAATGCTATTTAACAGCTGTCTCTTAGAGCCCCTGATTGAGTGGATAGCTTCAGAACAATTCTTATACTGCCTTTTATATTGAAAGGTCATCACAATATTGTTAAAATACCACTTTCTTCGCTTTCATCATGAAAGGTCACACTGTATACCCGAAGATCCCCTTGGAGTCTTTAAAGGTAAGCGACTGTGCCTGCCGCCATTGTTGAGTCAAGCGTTCGCTTGAGCAAGTATTTCTTCTTTTAAGACTTCAGGAGAAAACTGTCTTTTTTGAAACCGAGGTTCAGGGGTAGCAACAATTTTATTTGTAACCTGCATAGTATGTAAACTTTAATAAAGGGCAAACAGCTTTGAGCTCAAGTGCTTAAGTCAAAGGTAAAGAGTATATATAAGCTTGTATGATCCCAAAATTCCTAAAATTCCCACATTATCTCTTCTACCTTGTTCCTTTTAAGGTCTTCATAAACTCAGGCGATACACCAAGCAGTGGCCTATCAAAATGATATACACCTTTGTGTTTCATACCATCCGCAAACCTTTTCATGGCACATTAATAACAAATGTGATCTTTCTTGTCCACCCTCTCTGAATTAAGCATCACAGCATCTCTGTATGGCTGACTTGAGTGAAGGTACCTCAGTATTTGGCCTCCTCCTCTTCTTGCATTGTGCTCAATCATAGCGTCTCCTTCCACTGTGAATAGGATGGACAGAGGATAAAACAGCACAGGGTACAAAAAGTTATCTGGGATGCTCTGCCTCAAAACATTATGTTTGCCATGTAAAGTTTGTCTTATGCTTTTGGTGCCTAGCTTCAGTTAAATGTGAAATCAGTTCTCTTTCAGCCAATGCCTGTTTACTTCCCTCGGCTGAAAGATCTGTGCGATTGTTGTCCATTGTCATTTCCTCTTATTGTTTCGTCTTTGTTCTCATGACCTCATTTTTGTTGTTTTTTATTGCTTTTTTATCTTTCTCTCTCTGCTCTGCAAGGGTATGGGTACACGGCTGAGGGGTCACAGGCTTAGAGGGGAAGAGTACATGTGCAAATTTTTATGGCTAACCACATGTGTTTTTAGATATTTGGGCCTCTATTTCTCATGGAAAGGCAGTTGGGGGTAGTGTGGGTTGGGGATGGGTTACGGGTAGGTTGGGGGATACTGGTGGGGGGGGTAGCTGGTGTGGGAGAGAAAAACATATGGTTCTTGTTTGAAGGGTTAAGATGAAGCAGCCATGTTTCTTCCCTGTGAAGTGCAACGGAAATCCAAACATCCCCTCAATGATTAAACAGTATGACTTCTGCGACGCCCTCATATGAGAAACAACAAAATACAGCATCATGTGATGCCTGCATGGCTGCATAAACACAATAATGTGTAGGATACAGGGGGAAGGAGATGCAACGTTCTTAGTATGTGGAAACCATCAGTGATTAAGAGATTTGTAAGCCTTCCAATAACCCTCTTGGCCCTCATGTGGCCATATTTCACAACTGGCAATCCACCGGCCATAACGGACACTGCAGACTGGGCACTTGGGAGCCTTAAAATATAAAAATCTAAAGTAAGCTAGAGACAGTGCTTCCGGTGTTGGAATCTCAAAACCTTTGACAATCATGTATCCCCAGCTTCCATTGCTTGGTCGAACAGCTACTTCCTCGCCAAACTCATGCTATTGGCTAAGCCAGAATTTGGCATGTCGAACTGCTCAAAGAAAAAATGCTGAAAGTTCTACAAAGGCACACTGTTTACATAGAAATGCCTTTCTTATAATTATATCTGCACATTAAACTGGGATAGGAAAAAGCATTTTAGCATCCAACACATCTCCTTTAATTAATCAAGTCATATGAGAAAACTGTCTTAGATTGGGAAAATGAGGGAAACTAAGAAAATTTCCCTAATTACATATTCTTCCATCTAACCTTGGGTTGTGTTTTCTTTCTTATTCAAAGACTATATCTATCTTGAACGCCCCACTTTGGTACATTCAGACAATTACAGCACAGACTCCTTGATGGGTTACTGGAGTTTCTCTTTGGATGGTTATGTTTATAGTGTGTGAGGTAATGTGGAAGATTGTTCCAAACTTCTCCTGCACCAGCATTCCATCAGATTGCTCTTCTGCTGGCTTGGAATCAGAAGCAGGAACAG
The DNA here is from genome assembly GCF_001515625.1 of Sinocyclocheilus rhinocerous. Taxonomy (NCBI): domain Eukaryota; kingdom Metazoa; phylum Chordata; class Actinopteri; order Cypriniformes; family Cyprinidae; genus Sinocyclocheilus; species Sinocyclocheilus rhinocerous. The sequence goes on along the minus strand of NW_015664037.1, from coordinate 253,643 downwards.
CAGGATTCCGCGGCACTGATCAACCACTCCCATCACTACTGCGTCCAGACCTGCCGCTGAGAGCAGCCGGCTTGGAGAGAGATCACACGATCCTTCTCACCTCGCATGAGGAGTTCTTTACAGAGTGAATGCTCTGGTACACAAAGGGAGAGAAAGTGAGACGGGGCAAGATTTGCGAGGGTGATCAATGCTCAGAAATGTCTAGAGCTGGATAGTGATTTGAAGAGAATGCAAGACCCAAAGGCCCCGGAAGAATGAGGCGGAGATAAAGGGATAGGCACTGGGTGTAAGGACGACCTATTTGCAGAGGAAGTGATATCTTGCTAGGATGATGATAATGGTTAGTAGCGGGAGAGAAAGCCCCCCCCCCCCA
>NW_015664037.1:243508-252671 GCF_001515625.1 Sinocyclocheilus rhinocerous | reverse complement strand
AGCGGGAGAGAAAGACCCCCCCCCCAAATTTGAAAAATTAGCCATTTTGCTCAGTTCTCACTAGTGGGCTGGTGTAAACAAACCAAGTACTTATGCCAGCGTTTGATCTTGTGAACTGTAAAATCTTCCTAGCAAAAACAGGAAAATTAGCCCTCGCATTTGACAAAAGCTAGTGGGAAGATGTTTTCAGCAGCCTTGAATGTTGTTGCCTTTGACTGAGTTTCCTCTTTGAGCTAAGGTCTATGTTGTGATTTTAATGTTCATGCAGCTGAGCTCTATTATACTAGACCAAGCCTCTACAATCAGTAATGAAACTGTTAATCCCTAATTAATATTTATGGGAAGTCTCAATAATTTTACTGTTTGATAAAGTAAGGGTCATTACTTCTGTTGATCATACATAGAATTAAAAGGATTTGAACAAACCCCTAACACTAAATATTAAACTTTGACATGTTGCTTGTTTGCACTACAGACATGAATGATAAAACAAACTGTACTGGAACTCAAAACCTGCTCATCTTCAACCAGGAACCTCTTACGAGGTTGCATAAAAAAACGTTGCATTATGTTATTGATGCAACTGCCACTATGGGACTGCAAGAGAAAGACCCAGCTTCTTTCTGTCGGAAATCCAATACTTTTGTGTTAAGCATGCGAGGAAGTGAAATGCTGTAATATATATTGCTGAACAATTTGACTCTGTTGCAGCCTGAATTAAACTGCTGGTTTTGTCTGGCCAGAGGAGAACAATGGAGTTTGTTCAGGATTTTTTTTTTTTGGCGTATTTATTACCATTTTTATAACCACAGTTTTACTACAAATACCATGGTTAAACTATGGCTAGTATAGCAAAACCATTTGTGGTTTAACTATAGTAACCATGTTTTTATTTTATGGTTTTTTTATATTATTTTTGTAGTAAAAACATTGTTAATTTTCATAAGTGACAGATATCCTGACCAATAATCAATAATCAGTATCAAGTACACCCAGACACAGTTGTAATATATAGTCCATATTTATGTATATGCATATGTATATAATTATGTATATACACATAAATGTCTTCGTATAAATATGTAATAAAGGAATTACAAATTTTTCACAGTAAGCATCATGTTGAGGAACAAACCAACTATTATTTTACAAAAAAAACTACGGAATGTAGTTTTAAGAGTTTTTTTAGGCGACAATGTTGTTGTTTAAACTTCAGATATGTGATTTGTTTTTAAAGATAAGCAACGTTTTGAAAATATTTATAAAAAATTTGCTTCGAAGTTTTCAAAAATGTGAGCTCCAGGGCGTCAGCGGCCATTTAGCGCTCATAAACCCGTCGAGAGCAGGTATAATTCATTTTGGGTAAATCTAACAGGCAGTTTGGTCGCATTAATGTATTATTTGTTCCAGAGCAAATAGTTTTGCCTGAGGGCAAAGTTTCATAACTTAATATTTTTATATAACTATAATGTTGTATCAGAGTGCTGCCTTTGTGCTGTTTTTGACTGAATTGCTTAGCAACTTTTATAATAGCTATTTTTTAATTATTAAATATTATGTTTCCATAAATAATATTTTATATAAATAGTGGTATTTAGGACTTGATATTGAGAGAAACGGTCTCTGTCTCGGTGTCTCTTTGTCTATGTCTAGTCTTTGTTCGGTTCTCAAGTCAGTAGATATCTGTGCAGATGATCTGAGAGACACATCTCTCTGTGTCTGAGCAACAGCCCAGAAGCAAATACTTAGCTGAGCCGGAGCACTGGCAACCCTAGCATTGTTACAGCAAGCTCTGCATGGAAAAAAAAAAAGCTGACAACAGCTGACAACTTCAGAAAATGTCAAAATGTAGTTGTTCTCTGTGATTCTAAAATTGAGACTAGGCTACTTCATAAACACGATGGTGCGATAGTGAGGGCGAGACCTTTCAGATTATCTTCATTTAGTAAACTTATCTGCCTGTATTAATGGGACATAATGAGCTTGATTTTGAAGCAACAGACATGCCAAAGGACAATGACGTAGAACATCAAAACGCCACACATCTCTCTCTGTTAGGTTTGAAGAGTTTAGCAACCTTTGAACATTTGTTGTTTGGCTCGAAAGGAAGATGTCAAAGGGAGGAATCTTAACTATGAGACTTTGCCGCAGCCTTGAAGATGTTGAAATTACAAAGGGAAGAAGCCTGAAATGTCGGTACTCTGGTGTAAAAAGAAAGATCCTAGATGAGAGATACATGAGGCTGACTCTGGTGTCACTTCAAAGGCTTCCTTCACAGGCGCACAAGCTAATCGCAAGATATGAAGATCTCTGAGCCTGTGTGACCCTGACCAGCTGGGGAACCAGGGACAAAGCTTTGTGTGTGTGTGTGTGTGTATGTGTGTTTGTGTGTGTGTGTGTGTGTGTGTGATTTAAGAGGTATTCTTTGTATAAGCGCTTTTCTCCCTTGTTAAATTTTTTAAATAGTTGGTCTTTTGAGCTTCTTTAAGGCAAAGCATGGCAGACTTTCTTTGCTCCAACTCTACCTGCCTGTATCAGGCTGCCACAGCCAATGGCTGAGGAACATGTACTGGCAACACGATAAAAGAGTAATTTCATTACTCCTAATTGGACTCCTAATAGGAATGACACTCTCCTTTTTCTCCAATGCAATGTCTGACCAGAGAGCTCTCACTCACTATATAGGCCTACTTGGCTATGCTTTGAAGAAGATCTGTCAAGGATGAAGACCTCTTACTGTGATCACAATTTTAAGGGAAATTAAATTCTCATGAGCCTAGGTAATATCTCGTGCAGTCCTGCTGTGTTTAACCAATAATGTTTTATCAACATTTTTCAGATAAACACCCCTTTGGGTCTTCGCATTTAGTTAAAAACGAATAGTTTAACATTTGTTTGAGACAGAAGCGAAGGTAAAGAAATCTGAAGCAGCTGGAAGATGTCGCATTTTAATGCTGACTTGTGAGTGATTCTGATGAGCTGTCGGTCATTGAAAAGCAGTCCCATGTTCTCTGTCGCTCTACTGGAATGAGAACTTTCTGTTTGATCCCAGTTTGATGACTGCATACTCTAACCTCAATTCTAAACAGGTCCATGAGCTCATGGCTCTTTCATTATTTGTCCACTGAGATAAAACAGAAAGGTTGGAGGCAGAATTCCACGTCTTAGCAATTGCAGGTGTCTTTTCTGCTGTGTGTAATTGCAATTTCATTAAAACTTCATTTGCAATAACCCACCAGGACCAGGACTGCACAGCTTTTCTCTCTGCTCTTTTCGGGTTCTGGCGTCTTTATCCACATGAGCTTGCTGGCCATAAAGAGAGCAGTCTGCTTCCTGTTCTTTAAAGTCCATCAAGCAGGATGCTGCTGAAAGGGACTGAGCTTCACTGTTTGTTCTCTTCTCTCAGATGTCACATGGGACAGGAAGGAGTGATTGTGTCAAAGGGTTGGAAAAGCAAAAAGGACAAGTAAAAAGGGGATCAGTGCTTTTGTGCAATGGCTAATTAAAGGTGCACTTAGTATTTACTTTTTAGTATTTAAAAAATGTTAAGGGTCAAGCGCTCTAGGTGTGTAGACACGTATTGTATCTGTTGCTATTCTATCTATACACCTATTGTGCTAATCGTCAGATTCTCTCTGTGATCAGAAGTCGTGAAATTTCAGTTATAATCATGACAGCTTTTGCATTTCTGTCTCAAAAACGTCACTGCCACCAGCAGCTTAAATTTCCAAGTTTCAGCTTTAATCTAAAAAACTTGTCATTTTTGAATAACTGATTCAAAGTCACGAGTGTGGTCTCTTCAGATTCCTTAGGTCACACAGAGTACAGCGATGTCGACTGCTGCTTTTAATCCCTCTGGAATGTCCTGCTCCATAACAGGGCCTAAAATCAGACAAAGACCTGAACCCACAACTGGGCGTAACACATTACAAGTAACGTGAGTTACAGTATCAGATTACTTTTTTCAAATAACTAGTAAAGTAACGCATTATTTTAAAATCAAAACAAAATATCGGAGTTTCTTTTTCAAGTAAGTAACTTTGTTTTCTCATTTATTCACTGACACCTCTCCTGTCCACATGTTGAGAGAAATTGGGAGTGAGGTGCAGAGGCACTTACTTTAGTCTGAGGCTTGTTAATTTCACTTTTGGTGTGAAAGGGCCTTTACAATTCCCAAAAATATAATTTTGAGTGAAATTTTAAAATTATATTTAAAATGTATAAAATTATATTATAATGCAAAAATTACGTAATGCATTCCCTTACCAAAAAGTAGTATACTTCAAGTTTATTTTAAAGCCCATTTCTGAGAAGTACATAAAAAGTAGACTAAAAGTATACTTTCCTATTTTTATTTTAAAATAAGTATACTAACAGCACACTTGAATAAACTTCTTTTTCGTAAGGGTTACTTTCCTTAAAAGTGACTTAAGTAACACAATTAGTTACTTTTTTATTGGGTCATGCAATATTATAATGCACTACTTTTAAAAGTAACTTTTGCATTGGTGCAGTTGCAATATCTCTCACCTGGTTTGCATCATATATTCGGCATTGTTCAAGTCAAGGCAAGTCACCATTATTTATATAGCACTTTTTACAATGTAGATTGTGTCGAAGCAGCTTTACAGTATAAAACAGGGAAATAGTGTGTCGAAGGATCCAAACTCCATTGTTCTCCTCTGGCCAGACGAAACCAGGAGTTTAATTCAGGCTGTAACAGAGTCAGATTGTTCAGCATTATATATTACAGCATTTCACTTCCTCGCATGCTTAACACAAAAGTATTGGATTTCTGACAGAAAGAAGCTGGGTCTTTCTCTTGCAGTCCCATAGCGGCAGTTGCATCAATAACATAATGCAACGTTTTTTTATAAATTAAGGAACAAGTCAGAATTATTGTCTGTGGTAAGTATGTGTCACAGCTTTGGTTGTTAAACATTATATACTGGATGATATTTTCATATGTTATTAATATCTGGGTCACCGAAATGCAAAGTAAAGACTTGGCTTTTCTAAGAATGCAATTAAACAGGATATTGGGCAGGTGATCTTTCTTGCATTTTCATCATTTTGATCAGAGGTTCTAAAGAATAACACGGTATAACCGCATGCAGTCACGATTTTCTAAAAACAGTAGCTTCGCAAAAATGAGTGTACGGCTCTTCCTTCTTTGAAGACACACTTCAAAGGCTCTATATTTCCAGCTAAACAATAATGAGATGGGGGAAAAAATGTGATACAAAGAAACAGCATGTAGATGGAATACAGACACGTCGTGTTTTTTACTGGTGGCTGATAGACTTCTGTAAATCTGATAGGGTGCCCTGGACCGCTGCCGTATGAAAGCCGCCTCTGTTCAAGGCGGTTGCCAGTTTTGCTGAAGATGCCGGTTGGTGTATGAGAGATAAGACACCTCGCTGGGATAATAACGCCTCTGAAGTCTTACTGGCTATTCAGTTTGACGCTAGTGTCACACTTACACATAAATTAGCATTCGCTTTTCAAAGGCCGTCTAATCTTCTGCTTTCATGTCTTTGCCAAAGTTATGGAGCTGACAGCCCTCTGTGACATCTTCAACAATGTGACATCTTCAACAACATGACCAAACAGAATGACAAACTGGACTTGTCTTAATCATAACATTTTCTTCTATTTCTGCTGGCATTGTTTGGAGCTCGGAGGCTCATTTGAGGTTAATGTACAGCTGTCTTTAAAGGCAGCTTCCTTGTGATGAAGTTTTAATAGACCTGTGACACGCATTGTTTAGCAGATGGTATGTGTTTTCCAAAGCATGTTCCCCCCTTGACTCACAAACGTTTGTTGTGGGAAGGGTATCTGACCCATATTTACCTTCAGTGTATTTTTACAGGGAAACTTCTGCCCTGTCCATACCAACAAAGCAAATATGCAAATACCTTCATGCTGCTGAGTTGCACAACATACTGTAGTACAGCTGCAGGACAGAGACAATTCCATATGTTTATTTATTATTATCTATTTATAAAAATTGCCAGTGCATGATTGGAAATGCTAAAATAAATATTATGTTCAAAACACCTTAGCCATCTTCAAGATGTGGCTAAAAACACATCTCTTCCATCTTTATTTGACCCTCTAACTCTAGCACGCTCTATTCTAATTCTAGAATAATTCTAATTCTAGAATTCTTTTTCTTTGTAAAAAAAAAAATATCCCCTTTTAGACTTGCAATCTATTCATTTACTAACTGCAACACATTTACAACACTTGCTTCTCTATTCTTTTTGTATTCTGTTTGTTTTCTTTTTATTTATTATGCAATTTAACAAAAGCAAAAAGGCCTCTAACACTAGCTTGCTCTATTCCTTTTGTATTCTATCTGTTTTCTTTTTATTTATTATCTGATTTAAAAAAAAAACCTTGCTACGTGTACTGCATTAAGCTAACTGAGACTTGTCATAGCACTTGCATATCATTGCTCTTTTGTTGATTTTGATTGCTTCCATTGTCCTCATTTGTAAGTCGCTTTGGATAAAAGTGTCTGCTAAATGACTAAATGTAAATGTAAATATAGAGCAAATGTTTCCCCTTGTAATCTCGGTGCCCTGTAGAATTTCAGAAGTGATCTCAACAATGCCAAGATTTACAAAGTCAGCCTCAAAAGATTTATCTCAACATGAACTGAAAGATTTCTCAGAAAATTATCCTAGCTATGCTGTCCACGCCTTCCAAACTGTAAGTCTCTAAATCTCATCTGTGTCTATTGTTTTCTTTAAAAAATTGGGGGGGGAAGATCTGAGACAAACCCTTACGAAAAATAAGTTTATTCAAGTGTGCTATTAGTATACTTCTTTTAAACTAAAAAATAGGAAAGTATACTTTTAGTCTACTTTTTATGTACTTCTCAGAAATGGGCTTTATGTACTTCTCAGAAATATACTTAAAATGACATTTAAGTATAAAAATATTTTTAGACTTTTTCTAAGTATAAGTCAAGTAAAAAATATACTTGAACTTTACTTAAGTATACTTACTAAAATAAACTTGAAGTATACTACTTTTTGGTAAGGGAAGTTTAGTTGTACACAAGAGGAAGCTCATTTTCTCTTTGCTCCCATCTGCCACTGCAGGATGAACAGTGGTACCATGGGTGAGCTCATCGAAACACTTGATGCACACGGAAGGGTCTCGCTAATTTCCTGCGACGGGTTACTTTGCTCACTCAAATGGAGTCGTTTTGTTTGGCTTTCCTGCAAGCGAGACAGTAATGGTGGGGTGGGGGTGGGGTGGCTGTGGCGACAGGCCGCTCTGATGAAAGCGATCTGGCGTCCTGTGCCAGCTTGGAGCCCTGCAACTGATTAAAAATGCTAATGTGCCCTGTTGTGCTTTGATGTCAGGGCAAACAATGCCATGGAAAGTTATGGCTAGACGTTGTAATCCTTTATTCGGGAGGGCACGGTGATGCCCAGCTGAGTGTCGTGACAGTCAAAATCAATCATGGCCCAGCCGTGCTCCGGTGTCTGTGGCTCCCCCGCTGAGCCCGCACACACTTTAATTAGATGCCATCCAAACCATCAGCCTTACACACCATATGCAGACAGAACCAGTGCTTTTATCACTTCATATATGAGCCCCATCACTAGTACCATGTGGCACACATACAGCAGCACCAAAACGTATTTTGAAACTTAAGCCCCATTTAAAAATGCCATTGTCAAATGTCATTATATCTAAGTGTATAATATATACATGCAATAAATATGTATGTATATCAACTCAATACGAGCAGCTGAGCCCTTAGCCATCTTCAAGAATCGACTAAAAACACATCTCTTCCATCTTTATTTGACCCTCTAACTCTAGCACTGTCTATTCTAAAACTTTGCTACGTGTACTGCGTACGACAGGTTAGTAATGAGCTAAAATATTTATAATACACAAAATTCAGAAAAACGGCAGCTATTTGTCTGTTAGTTTTGTTGTGATAAACATTGCTGCGGGTAACGCAGTACAAGTAACGTGAGTTACATACTCAGATTACTTTTTTTAAGTAACTAGTAAAGTAATGCATTACTTTTCAATTTACAAGAAAGTATCTGAGTTACTTTCTCAAATAAGCAATGACAGTTACTTTCTTTTCCCATTTATTGACAGAACATGCATTTACTCATCTCACTTCCTCAAAAACACATTTAGTATTCCTCAAAATGAGTAAAAACAGTTAAATGCAAACAAACCTGCAATAATTAAATATATTAAATAACACAAATATCCTTTAGTTCATAAAATTAGATTAAATACATAATGTCTTCGCTGCTGACCTTCGATGATCCGATTGAACCATACTAATAAGCAAAAATGATTTCAAATCTGCATTTCCTTCAGGCTTATTTATTTCACGTTTAGTGTGAAAGGGCTTTTTGCCAAAATAGAACATAGAAGTATTTTATTAAAAACAAATAAGCAAGCCCAGCCCAGATGAGAAAAAGTAACACAAAAGTAAAGTAACGTATTATTTTACATAAAAAGTAACTCAGTAAGTTACTTTTTTAAGGAGCAATATGTCTATATGTATATTATGTATAATTAAACAGTCTATATCTATATTTAAGTTTTGAGTTAGGGAACAAAGTTTGCTAGAGCTCTGAAGTCTCTGTCATTCCCCTCATCTGAGGGAACCAAAATAGTCAAGGCCCAGTCACACATATTGAGAGAAGTTCAGAGATCGGTGTAAAATATCTCTTTATCATGCAGCACCAGCACAGCTCTTCAGCACTGCTGTTGGAATAACAGCTCGTCCACTCGGCTCAGAATAACTCAACACTGCTCTGTGTTCAGGTAGCAGTGTAGTGCTGTGACGGCAGACGACACACATCTCTGAAGCAGGTTTCATGACACACACACTGATGACAGGCTGCAGCGGGAGGATCGGCTGGCTGAGAACAACTCATCACCTTTTTTCTCTTGGACACAAAATTCCAGTTCCTATGAACAAAGGCAGGGCTGTGAGTTACAGGTAAACAAACAGAGAGACTTGAGGTACCTGGATGTGCTTAAATTCATCATGAAACCAGCTCCAGGGGGTGGTGGTGCCCCCTTTCCCCGCCTCACAACTTAAACACTCAAAACTTAAATAACAATGTTTCTAAGGACAGATTTTATATATATATATATATATATA
>NW_015664037.1:234665-243414 GCF_001515625.1 Sinocyclocheilus rhinocerous | reverse complement strand
ATATGTGTATATATATATATATATATATATATATATATATATATATATATATGTGTATATATATATATATATATATATATATATATAATCAATAATAATAAGCATTGAAATTATTCACCAACATAAGTACATGTATAAAATTCTATACCTCAGGTAGTTAGCAATAAAAGTTTAGCAGATTTCAAGTGCACAGTATCAAAATCTAAACACATTTAGAAAATTTACCATTTATTTCTCCCCACCACTCGCTTCCTGAAAAAAAAAAAACCCTTGCTCTGTATTCACTTCATGTCAAAATTATTTTATTGTTAATTTAATTTTTAAATGCTGCCAATTTGTAAACCCATTATGTATTAAACGAGAAATAAATGGACAATACTTATAATAGAATAAGAAATAATACAAGAGTATTATTTATTCAGTAATACAACAGTAATATTTTTCTCATTTTCAATAATGCAAGAGTAGCCGATTATTTTCAATAAAACTTAAACATGCTTTATAAACACACTTAAATTAGCCCGTCAAAGCATGCATTAAATTATTTTTAGCAATGTTATTAAACATTCTAAGTAAATATTACACATTAAAGCCTTTTCGTTACACGGATATTCATTTAATAAACCTTGTCCTATAATTCTGTGAATGAAACAAAGGCTTTAATGACATTCCCATTATGTTTTCAACTTTTTTAGAGTTAAATTCAGTTTTAGGGGATATAATACAGCTAAAGTGGTGATTTATGCTTTTGATCGATAATGACATGATTATTTAAAATATTTCACATGAAATAAATGTTGGCATATTGACCCTACTGATTTTATTTCCACATGCGAACAGAGCACTTTTCCGGACACGTGTTTTTTTGTTTTTTCAAATGCAGCCATGGTAACAAACCCAACACTTTGATGCCATCATTCACTTTTTAAAATCTACGACTTCAATACCATACACTGAATATTTAATCACCTTCACAGTGATCAAGGCTCACCAAGGATCCTCAGTGGGGCCAATCCAATGACCTCTCTAAACCATCCAGTTGGCTGTAGCGGCAGGCCATGGGTGGGGACTTATTCAAAGCAGAGTTTCTTAGAATTCCTCATTGACGGGAAATGGTAGTAATCCAGTCCGGGTAAGCAGCAGAGTTCAATGGGTTGCCCACGCCTCTCACCAGCAGACATAATGTGTTCTTGCTTATTGTGGCACACATGCAGCCATCTAAGATCATCATCACAACTAAAGGTATCACAGACCAGTTATTGCTCCATTTCCCATCGATAAACGTCTTTTAGAGTTCAATTCAATTTATGGGATTTAATTCAGATAGGATTGTGATTCATGCTTTTGATTGATAATGATATGATTATTTTAAATATTCATATGAAATACAGTAGCTCTGAGGTACTTCAGTAAAGCATAACTGAAAACTCATGAAGTAAAAAAAGTAAGTTTTAATGAAATTTTTTTTAATTTCAAATAGTAATTATAACATTTAAAAATAGTAATTAATAAATAGCAGTTTAAAGTCAGCATGAAACAGAATACACAATCATCTTTTCTTCCTTATTGTGACGTTTATCTGAGTGAAATGGTTTCTCGATCAAAAAAAAAATGTAGGGCAGGACGCTTTTGTCCTTCTGGAATTGATTGGATTGTTGTTGTTCGCTTAAGTTGCTGGAGATGGAGAGTTGAGGCATGTTTGGCCTTATTGCCCAGCCCTCGTGCTCGTGTATTCAATCTTAAAAATAAAGGTGCTTCACGATGCCATAGAAGAACCTTTTTGTCTAAATGGTTTTAGGTATTGGAGTTTCTAATATTTGTAAATCTAAACATCAACCATTTTTCTTCATTACAATTTTTATGATTTTTATTTGTAAATTAATTTTAACTCTTTATTTTAATAACTCTGTATTTACCATACACTCTTAAAAATAAAGGTGCTTCATGATGCCATAGAAGAACATTTTTGTCTAAATGGTTCCATAAAGAACCTTTAACATCTGAAGAACCTTTCTGTTTCACAAAAGGTTCTTTGTGGCGAAAGAAGGTTCTTCAAATTATAAAAAGATAAGAAAGAGATGGTTCTTTAAAGAACCTTTAACTGAATAGTTCTTTGTGGAACCAAAAATGGTTCTTCTATGGCATCGCTGTGAGTTTGTGTCATCAAGGAAGAGATGCTGTTGCAAGGGGATGGAAGGGAACATACTTTTTTTTTTTTTTTTGGATTAAAGATAAGGATGGAACATAGATTTTAAAAACATAATATGGAGAAATCATTAATAATAAACTATTCTTATTTTCTACAGCCCTGATTTAAGTTCAGTTCCGAAAAAATCTAGTAAGCTCTTTGCTCTCTGCTGTCTACGGCAACATAAGTGATTGATCTAAAATGCTCTTTCTAGGCAGCAACCCGCACAACACAAAAATAGCACTCTTCACTTGAAACACACAAGAGACTTGACTCACAATTGATTCCAATAGTTTGATATTAGCATGTTGCTAAGCTAACAACACACTACTCACTTAAGCTCAAGTAGTACACAGTGCATACAAATACTAGGTAAAATAGTCCATTTTTATATTTGTATCAATACTTTTCAGTATTTAATTAAATATTTTTACAGTCAATATTTCTCACGATTTGTCATGCAGATTGGATGATTTTTTTTTTTCATGGAGCTTGTTGTAATACATCCGGGATTGAGATAATGAAACTTTGATGCCTTAAAATACTGTCTAGGCAGCTCACCAGGGTTTGAAACAGAGCTTTTCAAGTCCACTCATTTGTCTGATGTCTGATGATCAATAAAGCTAGTACCAGCGAAGAGTTTCAGCAAGCATAAAATCATAAACTTTACATTCTATTTATATGCAAGAATTGAATCTCTTGTGTGGGGTCTGTGCTGAAATTACGAAAGTTTCATTGTCGTTCATATAACTAATATGTACGCACGTCACATGGATGCCTACTCATGTCTGTTGCATGTTTCTGTTGTTTTACTCGTCTCTCTGTCAAGCAGTGTAATCTCACCCCATCTGCCTCTCTCACCTCTGTACGCTGACTCAGGGTGTCCACTTACACAACGCATTGTTCTCTTATCCTGTACTGAGGGCAACTGGCACAAGCACACACCTGCGGCCAACAATGCGGCCCTTATTCTCCTCAAGGATGAGCTGCTGCTTGGATAACTCATACTTCTGCTATTTAAGGAGACAAATCCTCGGGTGGAAAGTAATAAAGAAAGCAAAAAATAGAAAACAGGAATTAAAATGGTCTCTGTTCCTAAAAGCTGAAAGTATCTGAAAGCTTATGTATCAATCAAACGCATCAAAATAAAAAATACTTCCAAGTTACTATAATGTATTGGTTTGTAGTAAATTGGTGCACTATTGGTTTCCTGCTGGGGAAGTGGTGGAAGGTTTTTTATGGTGTCTAGCAGGTCCAAAATAGCAATTTATGGTCATTATTTTGACCAAAATCCGCGCCAATGTTCAGATTTGTAAAAACGGTCTCAGAGTACTGCAGGAATTTGTACATCTAAAGCAATTCTTTCCGCTCGCCATTCTCAAGTAAGGATCGGGACATTGACTGGTGCTCTTTTATATGCTAATGATATTAATTAGAGGGCGTTTACAAGGCAGAGATCTGAAAGCATCCATCTGCGCGCAACATTTGCACAAGATCAAGATCATTTGCTATCTATAAAATCATTTATAGATTTCACATCTGGAACAGAGGCCTGTGCATATTTTTTGTGCGTACGTTCTTTTCTCTGAATCACACGTATGCACATTTCAGAACTGAGTCAGTGAGCCTTTCCAGGGCCGCGTTTCCCAAAAGCATCGTAAGCTTAAGTTGATTGTAGCTCCATTGGTTTCAATGGGTCTACGATGTACTTAAACTTACGATGCCATCGTAAACTTACGATGATTAGTGAACCAAAGAACCGGCTTGAAATGAAAGAATCAAAAGTATAGGCAGAGTTGAAAGTCAGCTTTTTGGTCATTTCTGACTCAAAAGGAACAGGTGAGCCAGTTTAACTAATTGTAAAAATTGTCAGTGGATTTGCTGTGTGTCGTGACGTTAATGGCAGTAACCAAATAAAGTTCCAAACCAAATAAACCTATAAATCATTTTACTTTTATAATTTTCAATGAGAATTAGAAGTATGAAATTTACACAATTACAAACAGTCAGAAAATACTGATTAGCGGAAATTAATTGCTATTCTCATCACTATTTGGCAGGATACAGTGGCTTTGAATGTGGCCCATCCAAGGTTTTAGAGCCCAAACTTAAAAGGAGCCAAGCATGTTTTATTGAAATAAGCCAATCTATAATAAACAAAACTATCTACATTGCAAACACACAAATTGGATTCAGTAGCCATCAAAACAACAGCAAGAACTGCAGAGTGCAAAAGAGAATTTGTTTATCATAATGGGACCATTCCAGTGTGTAGCGTAAAGACATGGTTGAAGAGAGTCCTCCATTTTCACAACAGCATGATCAACTGGAAATGTAGGCTGCAAGTGTTTTTAGGCAGCCTGACCGCTGGATTATGGCATTTCATGATTATATTGGAGCTTGCTAAAATGAGGCTGAGCCTTTCCCCCTTCCGGAGGCGCCGGCCGTCAGACAAAACAGAACTCCCCATGGGTATGACATCATTGCCAAATAACATGTTTGCATGCAGTCTCCCTTGATGTCTCCGCTCGCTGCGGGATTAAAGCAACTGAATGAAAGACAGAGGGGAAAAACGCACAGATGCATCTTCAGAGCGGCCAGAGCTTCAAATAAACCTCCCAGCAGCCACCCAAAGATACTGTCACATGATAATGACGTCAAAAACAGCCAGCCATGATTGGCTCCATATGGGCCTCAAAAAACATTTCCAAAATGATGGGAACGGGCTGCCCATGTTGGTGACAGAGGTTGTGTGCAGATATATATATGGTTGAGTATGGTACTTGTGTCGCTGAGGAGTGTTTTAGGCTAAATATTCATATGAAATTAATTGAGATAAAAAGTGGGGTAGTCAAGCATCACTGTTATTATTGGTCATACTTAAGGCCGTGATTAAACTTTACTGCACATTCTGCACCACCAAGGAATGATGTCTCAAACTGTTCAGCTTCTTGTGCCTGTTTTTTGACAGGTTCAATAATAAAACACTGGCATGAGGAGTATATGTTGAGAATGCATCTCATGCTATACACCCGTCGAATGCCTTATTGTGATTGGTCATGCCAGCACTTTCTTCTGGATCTTCTGTTCCATGAGTTTCAGTCGTGCTGCTGTTGAGACAGACTCGCAGCACATTAGATGCAGCTATTCCAGGAATGCAGGTACATGCTGTGAGCGCAACACAGTGAAACTGACCTCCTCAAGATGAGCTGCTGAATACAACAAGAGAGAGTAAAAAAAGTTTTATTCTCATCTTGGCAGCTTTGTTTTTCATCCAGAGTTTATTCACTGATTGTTCTTTTATATTCAAATTCGGACATTTCCTGAAGTTTTTTTTTAGATTTATATTTTTATAATATTGCAAGAATGCCAATACTGAATGATCGTTTTGTTTTAATGAATGACAAGGTAAGAATTTGACTTGTCAAGCATTTTATAGTGACATAAATGTTAACACTTTCCTGTATGTCATATTACAGACAGACAAAGAGAACATTTTTTAAAGTGTTCTTTTCAGGCTGGCTGGATCTTATATACAATAAGTGATTCTGATGCTTAATACACTCTTGTCTTCTCACATACACCAGCATCTATGTGGTAGTTTGCAAAAGCCGTGTGCTTCTTTTCAAATAGGGAGGACAGGAAGAGACATTTGATAGTCTAGTCAAGTCACATTTATTTATAGAGCGCTTTATACAATACAGGCTGTTTTAAAGCAGCCTCACAGTAATAAACAGGAAAACAACAGTCTCAACTGATGGACTTTGTTGCAAAGTTCAATTATGAAACAACTATAAAGCAGCCGTACAGGAGCCATTAGGCTGGGAATCGTTGATTTACCCTTGGTCAAGCAAATCACACAGTAATTCACAGTATCAAGAACATACTTAAAATTTTGTCATTTAGCAACCTTATGCTAAAATGCTTTCAATTTTTTTTTCAATCACTCCACTCCCCATAATGCCAAAGCAAAAGCCAGCCACCCAGTCTAACTGAACAATCATGGAAGAAGGGCCATGGTAAGAGAGGTGACCAGAGATCATATATGGAGAAACTTACAGAAATTTAGAGGGATAACCATCACTGATCTGGGCTTCATGGCAAGAGTGGCCAGATGCAAAAAAGCACCCAAAAGTCTTTCAGACTCTGAAAAACAGGATGGTTTGGGCTGATGAACCTCATTTTCAAGCATCATGTCTTGGGGAAACCAGGCACTGCTCATCACTTGCGCAATACCATCTCAACAGTGAAGTTGTGAAGGCGATGGTAGCCTCATTATGGGTGTTTTTAAGTGCCATGGACTGTGGAACTGGTCAGGGTAGAAGAAAGGCTGGATGCAGCAAAATACAGAAATATCTTTAATGAGAACGTGGTCCAACCTGGTGAGATACTTGATTGAAATCAATTCAGTCAGGCACTTGCAAATATAATAGTCCAAACAATGCAGAGCCTATATTTTTAACTGTCAGAGGAGTCTGTGAATCACTAGAATGAAGTTTAAGTTCTTGACTCCCCTTACGAAAAAGAAGTTTATTCAAGTCTGCTATTAGTATACTTCTTTTAAACTAAAAATAGGAAAGTATACTTTTAGTCTACTTTTTATGTACTTCTCAGAAATATACTTAAAATGACATTTAAGTATAAAACACATTCAAGTGTATAAAAAAAGAATGCATGTAGCTAGAATAAAATGTTTTTGTTTACAAGCAGATACCCTGTTCTTTTGATGTTTTGTATGTTCAGATATTCATGTAACAAAATATATACAAATTAATACCTAAATAGGGACATAGTCCCTACTTAAAGTCATACTTAAAGTATGATGTAAAGTTTACTTAAAGAAAACTTATGAGTATACTTGCAGTATAAAACTACTAAACTAGTAGTTTACTGAGACTATACTTCAAAGTGTACTAAAAATACTACTACAAGTATTTAATTAGTAAACTATCAGTATACCTATAAGTTCACTTTTATCTATCTATCTATCTATCGTTCTATTCGAATTATCATTCTCTCTGTCTGCAAGTCCTAAGCGTTCAAACTCGAAGGTTTTTAAATCTTTCAAATCTTTCAAACAGGGCTTTATTGAGTCAACTTCCAAAGTTTGTCAAGACAAACTTTGCTTTTCTACTTAAATATTAAACATTTCTTTGAATTCAGTTGAAATAAGTCAGCACAGGAAATAAATTTGCTTCAAACCATTTTATGAGGTCTTTATGTTTTGGTGTGATGAAATATGCTGTAAGGAGAAGGAGACCATCTGTGTTGCCCAAATGTTTTTTGAGTGCTATTTAAATGATACTGTTTTTCTAACCTAATGTAAGCTGTCCCTTACGAAAAAGAAGTTTATTCAAGTCTGCTATTAGTATACTTCTTTTAAACTAAAAATAGGAAAGTATACTTTTAGTCTACTTTTTATGTACTTCTCAGAAATATACTTAAAATGACATTTAAGTATAAAAATATATTTAGACTTTTTCTAAGTATAAGTCAAGTGTCTTATACTTAGAAAAAGTCTAAATATATTTTAGCTATAATTGTGCTCCTAGAATCCGTGTTTTCATTGTTATACTGTAGGGGGCGCTAGTACACATCTTCTGTACAGAATTTCAAAAAAACACAAGTGAAGAAGAAACCGAAACAACAGATGCTTCCACATGTATTCTAACAAGAGTATACTTTTATATACTAGAAAGTGGGCCAATTTAGTCCCAAGGAGTATTGAAATAGTACACTTACAAGTATACTACTAGTACACTGATATTTGTATACTTACTACATAAAGTATACTTAAAAATATACTTGAACTTTACATAAGTATACTTACTAAAATAAACTTGAAGTATACTACTTTTTGGTAAGGGTCTTAAACAAGATGCTGTTTTAACCTGACATTAGGCTGTTTTCACTGCCGATACTGTCAGAACTTAAAGCTGTTGTGTCACAATTTGTCACCCAGTGGTGTCGTAATGAACTTTTAATTGGTCAGTTTGATAAGATCTGATTACAAATTATTATTATTTTGACTGAAATATACTCATAGAACGACTCATGGACTTCCGTGTTCATTCAACAGAAGAGGCAGGTGTTTAGGCCACAATTATCGATAGGCTAAATGTTCCTTTGTGCACATCTTGTGTCACATACTGGAGAGGTTTAAAACGCCACACAGCCCGTGTCACTCTTCATTGGACATTAAAGGGATAGTTCACCCAAAAATAAAAATTGGATGTTTATCTGCTTACCCCCAAGGCATCCAAGATGTAGGTGACTTTGTTTCTTCAGTAGAACACAAACGAAGATTTTTAACTCAAACCGTTGCAGTCTGTCAGTCTTGTAATGGAAATGGAAATGGAAATGGACCATTGACACTCCTAATTGAGATTGTAGATAGAGTGTCAGTGGTCCATTTGAGAGATAGGTGGCGGTAATGCACTTATAAGTCTGCGATCTGCCGTAAAGCAAGAAGAAGAAGACGCGTCACACACCGGCTATCAAGGACGCGCTCAGGACGCGCTCAGGACAGTTCGGACATTGCGGTAATCAGAGGTAAAAAAC
>NW_015664037.1:226257-234610 GCF_001515625.1 Sinocyclocheilus rhinocerous | reverse complement strand
CAGGGTTTAATTTGGTTTTGTTTGTGTATGTTTTTTGACTCTCAAAGCCGTGATTCCCATTCACTTCCATTATAAGACTGACAGACTGCAACGGTTTGAGTTAAAAATCTTTGTTTGTGTTCTACTGAAGAAACAAAGTCACCTACATCTTGGATGCCCTGGGGGTAAAGCAGATAAACATCAAATTTTCATTTTTGGGTGAACTATCCCTTTAATGACTTTAAGGAATGACCACAACACAGCCCTTCATGGCCAGTGAAGACCTTGATGAGACAAGCTCTCGGCACAGATCCCTATGGCCAGCCATGCCAGGACCAGTTGGGACCTAAATGCACATTTAACAAGGATGTTTATTGTGCTTATGGCCACTGATAAGCCAGTTGTCTACTGGCTAAACGGCAGCACTTCTTTCATGTTTCAACCTGCTGGACAGGCTGCAGCTCTTTCTTCCCACCTTAATGTTGGTGGGACATACCCTGACCAATATCACACCGTGTTTATTTGCTTAGGCCAGAGGAAAACTGGATCCCCGACTGAGCCTGGGTTCTCCTAAGGTTTTTATTTTTCTCCATTTCTGTCACCTGATTGAATTTTGGTTCCTTGTGACTATTGCCTTTGGCTTATTTAGTTCGTTTTTAAAAGACCCAGCTTTAATTAAATTAAATATTCAGTCATTTTATCAGTTTGACTGCCCTGAAACTGTTGGATGAGAACAAAACTTGAACTGAATTGAGGTGAATTATTACACATCTGCATTATAGTTTAATTAAATTTGTTCATAATTTATGCATTTTGCAATGTTGACACTTATCGAACTGAAATTAATAAACACTGCACACTACTGACTTCAGTAGAGCTGTTATATACAGTATAACTTGTTTCATAATGAATAAACTTTACACAGTTACTGAAAGGAACTGAGTCAACATTGTACTGACTGGAGATGAAAAATGACACTATTGTCTTGCCACAGCTGCTTTACAGCAGAATTTGGATTTGTCTTATTTTTGAAGTTTGCGACATTGATTCTGTTGCTTTCTTGTTTAATACTGTGAAGCTGCTTTGAAACAATCAGCGTTGTATGAAGTGCTTTGACTATATATTGTATAAAGGTGACTTGACAATCCAAAGCTCTATCCTGTCTTTTATTTACCCAGCATTATGTACTTTGACTTTTTTCATTATGTGCTGCGACAACTTCTTTTCTTCCAAAAAAAAATATATATATAGCAGCAAAAAATAAACCTGAGCATCACATGTCTCTGGCCTAGCCACATGTAACTATCATTTCGGCTGAAGAGAATCTGTCCCGGGATCAGAGAGCTATTATATAAACACTTCTTTGAGATTGTTGAGCGGTAGCTGCTAAATGCTCTACAAATTCAAATAAAATTCAAAAAAAGGCATTTTGCATCAGTGCAAAACTTTGAAGGCCTTTTAATGAGCAGATAGCTGCAGTTAAACATTTAAAATGTGAGGAAGTGCCACCATGGAAAAAAGGTTGCACTCTCTATATTTTTCCCTGTCATTTCTCTCTCTCTTTGATGCTGTGAGATTACTGCAGGGCAACGCTGGCGTCTTCAGCTAGGGCTTTCTGCCTGCTTTTACTTTCTCTACTGGGACGTGTTTCACAGACGCGCAGTAAGATGCCATCTTCAGCACCCTCGCTTCCATCTCAGAGCAACCAGACTTTATCGACTGCAGCAGAGAGAGGAGAGGAGATATGAACAGCAAGAACAGAGAGAGGTGGAAGTGTTGCGCTTATGTTTTTCTCGCGAGCAGCAGGAGAACAGTGCTGCTTTGAACTTTGTTTTTGTTGTGTTTTTCCCTTCTCTTTTTTCTCTGTCTGGGCCTTCTAAAACTTTTATATTCACATCCATTTTAATCACAGCTGGATAAAAAACTTTATTTTTCCCAAACCCCAGCGTCTTGCTTCATTTCCATTTCTAATTAACTTTTCCACACTTTGTGCAAAGTCAAAAGATCAATATTCACACAACTTATTTCAGGATTATGGCGTGTCTCTGAGTGCCCCATATACGGCACATGACTTGCCTTCATTTCTTGAGGAGCAAGTATTCGTGGAAAAGAGCCAAGATAATTATCCAAGCACATTATTAGATAGAGCAATCAGGGAGCGTTTGGATTGTTCTCTGCTGTTTTCTCTGGCACTCGCTCTAAACGTGGAAAATAACGTGTGCTGAGAGATCAGAGAAGCTCTTATAGATGCTAAACAGCCTGTTACACAATATTTTGTTTACACTGTATGTCTGACATAGTTTTGTTAACTATAAAGATGAGGCCTTCATTGCTGTGACACCGAGAATGCTGCGGCTTTTAGAGGTTTGTTTTTCACAAGATTGTTCGTGTACGTACAAATTAAAAATGAAAACTAGATTTTCTAAAAAAAAAAAGTGAGTGTTTGCAAAACTTACCATGTTGCTAGGGTGTTGTGGTGTTTGCAGGTTGCAATGCTTTGCTGTCTGGTTTGTGTGGTTTTCTGGGTGGTTACTACCGCATTCTTGTTGGAGTTCAGTGATGAGATTCCACAGTTAGTATGCTGCTAACTGGCAGTAGACAGCGAGGCTCCTCACTATGGTTTAGATCAGACCTATTGTGTCACATTGGATGTTTCAGCTTGGACTGGCACCTCTGTGTCTGTGGAGCTTTCAGTCCCCCTCGGTGACATGTGTCTGTCTCAGGGGCCTGTATGTGTGTGAAAAAGAATACTTATTATGAAAATTAAGAGTATTTATTACGAAAATAAAATACTTGAAAAGAATATACTTGAGTGCAAACTGAATGTAATGTTTTTGGATGTTTGCATGTTATTTGCAATTAAATAAAATGTATATGTATTTTCATAATTCATAAAAGTTGCAATTTAAAGTTATATTCAAGTATTATACATGTGCTTCGGTATGTTAGTCATCACATCAAAATAAATGTACTTCCTTATTAAAAAATATTAAAACAATGTACTTTTAATTTCCCTAGTAAAAAAAAGTAATATATTTAAAATGCATTTATTTCATACTAAATATAGTTCCAATCTATTAACATATTTGCTGACATATCACTCGAAACTTACTGATATAAAGTTATAATTAAAATTTCTTTGGAGTACTACTTGTGCACAATGCACATTTCTTAATATTAAGCCTAAAATGTGTTTTAATATCACTATAGATGATGATTGTATGATCTTTGTATGATCAGTTTAGTATACCAAAGTACAGTTGTAGGGTATTTTTTAGTACATAAATATGTTAATGTATTTGTAGTATATTTAGCATGAAATATATTTCAAATACATTTTACTATATTTATTTTTCACTAGGGTTGACATTATTACAAAATGCACTGTTTAAAAGTGTACTAAAGTGCATTAAGCAGTCATGAAAGTGTGCTCTCTTTAAGTACACTTACATGGCATTTGATTTCATTAATATTTCCTGTAAGTACAATAATTGTTAGATTATTAATATTTTCTGTAGAAAATCAGTACAGTTTTTTTTAAATATATTTTTAGGATTTAAAGACAAATGGCTTTTCAATACCCCATCTATACAATTAAGCACATCTTATTATAATAAGTCTATATTTGTATAACCAGCCCCCTCTGGATTGATGTATAATATGTATGAGGGTGTGTGACATTGAAGGGGACAGCAGGACACGCGCACTGAGTCTTCTAGAAACAACAGCTGGCCAGTGCAGGAGTTTCTGTGCACCTCATTCATTACGCTGCCTGGGAACTGAAGCTGGAGCACACACACACACACACACAATTGCTTTTATATCATGGTGGGACTTATGTAGGGACATTTTGTCTCACACAAAGCTAGCAAAACAAATCCTGACCCAATTCAATTCAATTCAAGTTTATTTGTATAGCGCTTTTTACGATACAAATCGTTGCAGAGCAACTTTACAGAAAATTACGTTTCTACAATATTTAGTAGTAGCTTATCAGTGGTGACTGTCAGTTTATGTACATATGGCAGAATATTTGAATGTTTGGCCAAAGAGATGTGTCTTTAATGTAGATTTAAACAGAGAGAGTGTGTCTGAACCCCGAACGTTATCAGGAAGGCTATTCTAGAGTTTGGGAGCCAAATGAGAAAAAGCTCTACCTCCTTTAGTGGACTTTGCCATCTTAAACACTTGTTCTATTTTGTTTACTACCAAAAGTCCAGAGTTTTGCGACCTTAGGGAACGTGATGGATTGTAGCGTGGTAGAAGACTAGTTAGGTACGCAGGAGCTAAACCATTAAGGGCCTTGTAGGTAAGTAATAATATTTTGTAACTGATACGGAACTTAATAGACAGCCTTCTGTATGTTGTTTCAGGGTTGGCATCATCTGAGGTCCTCTGAGGGGTTGGCATCATCTCTTCTCAGGTGTTCTGGATCCAGACTGAAGCTTGTATAAATCCTAGTAGCAAAAACAGAGAAACATAATAGAGACATAATTAGCGTAGCTGCTGTTCCAACCAAGTAAAATTAATTTGTTTAACGCAAGCTAAATAATAATAATGTGCATTTGATCAGATATATCTGCAGTCCAAGATTATGAGATGCATTATTTGAATGCCTGGCCAAAGAGATGAGTCTTTCATCTAGATTTAAACAGAGAGAGTGTGTCTGAACCCCGAACGTTATCAGGAGTAATAAAATGTATATTTCCATTACAGGTTTAGGTCTTAAATTTCATATAAGGTGGTATTAAAAAGTCTTAAATTTAACTTGTTCATGTCTGTGTAGAAACCCTGGTATCAGAAACAGGTAACATGTTTCGTAGCTTGGCAATGTTTCTAAGATGGAAGAATGCTGTTTTTGTAACATGGGAAATATGATTTTCAAAAGACAGGTTGCTGTCTAATATAACACCCAGATTTTTGACTGTAGAGGAAGTAACAGTTCATCCGTCTAGTTGTAAATTGTAATCCAAGAGATTCTGTGTACTGTTTTTTGGTCCAATAAGTAATATCTCTGTCTTATGCGAGTTTAATAGGAGAAAATTATTGGTCATCCAATCTTTTACATTTTTAACACACTCTGTTAGCTTAGATTATTTAGAAGTTTCATCTGGTCTTGTTGAGATATATAGTTGAGTATCATCAGCATAACAGTGGAAACTAATCCTGTATTTTCTAATAATATTACCAAGGGGCAACATGTATATTGAAAATAGCAGAGGACCTAGGACAGATCCTTGTGGCACTCCATATTTTACTGGTGATAATTGAGATGACTGCCCATTTAAATAAACAAAGTGGTAGCGATCGGACAGGTAGGATCTAAACCATCTTAAAGCCTGCCCTTGACCCACACACATTTACCTTTCTAAATGAAGAAGTATAACACATTTTTGTTTGTAAATAAATCAAATTTATTGACATTTCAGCACATCCCCAAAGGGAGGTTTTATCTGATTAAACTCAATTCTGGGTTTTGTACATACATTATAACACACACACACACACACACACACACACTTTTGTTTTTATATAAAGCTCTGTCTATTGACTTCTATTGTTTTAATATTGAGGTAATGTTTGTTTTATCGTCGCTTTACACCCTGACCCTTACAGAAACATTTTTCTTTTTTTTTTCATTTTAATACGTTAAACATCAAAAGCATACACACAGACTCATCACCATACCAACACACATCCAGACACTAAAGAGCATGAAAACACCATCCTCCACGGCTTTTACTCCTCCAGACGTTGAATGTCTATAATCTTCTTCCTCCTCCGCTCCAGTGACTTTAGGACCTTCATTAGAGCTACTGGGCTGCCAACAAATCAACAATCTGGGTTTGTGAAAATGTGTCTATCTTAATTTCATTGGGACGTATCCATGCACCATAAATCATTAATACTCTGATGCTTTGAAGTGACTATTGTACATGATGAAAGTGAAACGTCTTGAAATGCTAGAGCGTAATAGTTGGATTATGTTGCTCCTTCATGTTGAAGCGGCACTGAATTGAAACTCCTTAAGATATTATGTCTTCGTCAAGAAGAACTTTTTGAAGTCTGTTTAAAATCATAATCCGTCTTTAATCAAACTCTCACACGGTTACTGCTGCACAAGCCGCACATAGAAGGCGTCACACCTTTGAAGTTGGTTTCTAGCAGTATAAAGGGTTTATTCTGGCCTGCTGTCACTGTCCGCCGAGCTGTGATCTTCTTTCTCCTTTGATTGCAGTCAGAAGAACTTGTCTGTTCATGTGGCGGTTGTGCAGAAATAAAACTAAGGGAAAAGCCATCAAAGAAACTTTAAAGGAATGTAAAAATAAAATAGAAATGAAACACAACTTTCATAAGCACACAGAACATTAAAAGTGGAGGCAGATACAGTTTATTATATTCATACAAACGTGTACACTCTAAAAAAAGATGGTTCTTTAAAGGTTCTTTACATGCAGTAATGGTTTTATTTAGAACCATAGCATTCTGAAGAACCCTTTCATGCTGAAATGGTTCTTTGTGTTAGAGTTTAGGGTTCTTTATTCCCGCCCTTTTGTTTTTCAAATCTGTAACTGTCAAAGCACCTCATAACTGATTTTCTGGAGTTCAGTGATCCAACTACACAGACTGTCAACACACTCTCAACAGGTAAATGATTTCATTCTTAAAATTTAAATACAAATTTAACTTTAAAAATGTAACTGGCTTCCAAACAACATGTTCTTATCTCTCTCCTTTTTTTTTTTGGTCACATATAAGTGTGTGCAGCTCTGCTAAGCTGTGGAAACTTCTCTCCTCTTCTTCACTAAGTAGGTAAAAGCGACAATGAATTTTAAATTCACATTGTTCAATTTGTTTAATTATTACTTGGGTTTATGTATAAACATACCCAGTCACAATAAATATTAAAACTATCCCATGACTTTATATCACTTTTTTCTTTTAGTAAGATTGTGAAGAGCTCACATAGTGTCAATTTTTGCTTTTGGCCTTCATAAACATAATTGTTTTTACACAAACACATGGACACACTGTAACTCTAAACTCAATTGTGTATTTCAGATATATCACATCACCTTTTAACATTGTGAAGTGCTCACATACTACTTTTGACCTTCATAAACAATTGTTTTCAAATATACAAATGAAAGGGGACACATTGTATATCTAAACTCAATTGTGCATTTCAGATGCTGTCATATCCTGCAACCTCATCATCTGCAGAGAGAAACTGCCATTCAGTCACACCAAAACACAGATAATGATTAACTTAAAGGCATCATAGAGGATTGTGAAGATATTTGTATTCTGCTATTAACTGTTGTTAGAATAGTCATTTTTGCTACAATTTCACGTCATTAAAAAAGTACCTAATTGACACGTTGTTGTTTTTGTTGATTATATGTAAAACCCTAAGAGACACTTCAAGATATTATAAGTTATTAAACAAAAAGAAATTTAATTTGATTAAAGTTATTATTATATGTTCCTGTGGCTCAGTGGTAGAGCATTGCGTTAGCAGCGCAAAAGGTCGTGGGTTCAATTCCCAGGAAACACACATACTGGTAAAAAATGTATAGCCTGAATGCACTGTAATTTGCTTTGGATAAAAGCGTCTGCTAAATTCATAAATTATTATTAAATTATAAGACCAGGCAGATAGAGAGGTAAAAACAATATTAATAAATAATATATACAAATAATACTAATATTAAATATTAATACTAATATTAATGATATTAACATACTAATATTCATGAAAAACTATCATTAAAAAGGTTATTTATAACACCAATAAGGTCCTATATAACATTATCAAAGCATGGTTCTATATGGAACCCTATAAAAAAGGTTCTATTTAGCACTAAAAAGGGTTCTGCTATTGTTACAAGCCGAAGAACCCTTTTCTGGTACTGTTTAGAACCATTTTTCTTAAGAGTGTAGTTGCCACACACCAACAACAGAGGGAGTATTTTCCTTTCCATTACCCATTCATTTTCTAAAACACTTGTTCTATGTACAGTAGGTTTGTGGGGTTTTTTTAGGCTACAGTGGCATTTTTGAAACTCATTTATGTTCACTAAAGTGTTATTTCTTTATGTACTTATTCATGTTCAATGTCAATTGTCATTCATTAATATATTCAGCTAATAACTGTTGTTAAGAGCACTGATAATTGTGCATGTCAATAAAAACATAGTTCACACAACATGCTGCTGTTGTTGTTGTTGTTTTAATGTAAAACCCTAACCGAGGCTACACTCTAAGATGCCTCATTACTGATTTTCTGGAGCTCAGCCATCCAACTACACAGACTGTCTACACACTCTCAACAGGTAAATAATTTCTTTCTTAAAATGTCTATAAATTATAA
>NW_015664037.1:215394-226217 GCF_001515625.1 Sinocyclocheilus rhinocerous | reverse complement strand
ATTATTAAATTATAAGACCAGGCAGATAGAGAGGTAAAAACAATATTAATAAATAATATATACAAATAATACTAACATTAATGATATTAACATACTAATATTAATGAAAAACTATCATTAAAAAGGTTATTTATAACACCAATAAGGTCCTATATAACATTATCAAAGCATGGTTCTATATGGAACCCTATAAAAAGGGTTCTTTTTAGCACTAAAAAGGGTTCTGCTATTGTTACAAGTCGAATAACCCTTTTCTGGTACTGTTTAGAACCATTTTTCTTAAGAGTGTAGTTGCCACACACCAACAACAGAGGGAGTATTTTCCTTTCCATTACCCATTCATTTTCTAAAACACTTGTTCTATGTACAGTAGGTTTGTGGGGTTTTTTTAGGCTACAGTGGCATTTTTGAAACTCATTTATGTTCACTAAAGTGTTAAAGTGGGAGAAGGCATATTGCTTTCCTTCATTTTTGACTTTTTACAACAAAGAAGGCAGTTTTTAGACAGTTTTCTTTACATATTATTGCACCAACCTAACCCCGTCAGGTGGCATGTAAAATCTATTAAGGACATATATGAGATCAAAGTACTGTAATTGCTTAAATGTTTATTGGTAGATTTTGTCAGTAGTGTGCATGCTTACTACCGCCCACAACCTACAAGACAAAATGATGAGTATGTGACTTTTAACTTCGTTTAGTTAAAGAAACACTGAACAGGAGGGTGAGGCATAAGCGTTCACTGTATTTGTTTACAGTTTTTTTCAACCGCTCACACACAAAATCTTTACTTGTCACACAATTTCTAAAACCTGACACTCAAACGCCAGAACCACACACCAAATCTGCAAAACCATACACTAATTCTCAGCCTTTGACTCAGTTTTCAATTTCATAAAACACTTTTTGCTAAACACAACACACAATTCTCAATGTAACAGACAAAAATCTAACAGGAATTAATAGTATGGCAAAGGTGTTTGCAAATGTTTGCTTTTGAGATGTGTTTGTGATATTTTGAATGCAGTGCTTCATTTTGCAAGAGATGTGAGGCATTTTGCATTTTGTGTGCGCAATTCTTGGATTTGTGTGTAAAGTTTTGAAAATGTGTGTAAGAAGTTTAAAAAAAAAAACTATAAATGTTTAACTTGTTTGTGTTTGTGAAGTAAAAATGAATTTCAGTATGCAACAGAGGGGTCAGTGGTGCCAAGACATTATTTTATGTTGTTTTAGTGTGTCCCTGTGCATGCAGTATGCAAATAAGGATGCAGCCTTAAATCTGGGTATGTTTCGTTTGCACTGTCATTTACACACTCAGGTACACATACTGCCTGCAAACCAGTGTTTAAGAGTCACATGAGCCCAAGTAAAGACCACTGCACTGAACACAGTCAACTTTGAACTGAAACAAGCCTCTGTTGTGTCCTCAGTGCCCGAATAAATGAGAACTTGGCTATTGAGCAGCTATTTTCTCAATTCCTCTGATGTTATTTTAGCTACCGCTGTCTCAAGGCTGAGTTGAGTCTCTTTTATTTTTTTCCCCTAAATGTTTCTTATAAGAGACAGAAAACATCACTAGTTGAACAGATATGGAAGCCAAGGGTTTGTCATATTGAATGATTTAAACACTTAGTTAGCTAAATAGATAATGGAGCAGTTCTTCTATTTGGTGTGTACTTTACATGTGGTGCTAATGATGTACAATATATGGATAGTTCACCCAAATAGAAAATTCATACATAATTGGACCCCTGTATTGTTACAGACAAATTTGTTAATTTTTCATCACACTATATTTATAACTTGGTTCAAACCTTAAATTTTGATTTAATGTTAATCAAAAATATTTCTTTTTGCATAGACAAAAAACATTCATACAAATATTTTTCATTATTATTTAATCTAATAGCTTGCACTTTTAAAGAATTGCATTAACCGAAAGCAAAGAAATGAAGTTTAGAAGAGAAACTTTTTTTTTCAGTGCACCATTGTTAATATATTTTCTTAAGACACAAGTCAAAATGTTACTTAGTGTAGGTCAATATAATTTAACAACTTAAATTATTAATTCAACCATAAACAAAAGCTAAATTAGTTATAGTTTTCCACTACTACTTTTCCAACTTTTCCACTACTACTGCCCTTTTAATATTCACAAATGATGTGTTCTCATCCTTTGATAAAGGCCAAGCCACAGGTGCCATTTTCATCGATCTTTCAAAGGCTTTTGATATGGTTAATCATTACCTTCTTCTCGATAAATTGTCTTCCATTGGTTTAACTAGGAATGCTCTTCTTTAGTTTGATGCTTACTTGCATAATAGGCGTCAGTATGTATACCAAGGTTTTCAGTCTGATTACTCGATTGTTGAAAAAGGTGTTCCTCAAGGTTCTACTCAGGGTCCACTACTTTTTTCTATTTTTATTAATGATTTATCTCAAATATGTTTAAATTGCTCTGTACATCTCTATGCTGATGACACTGTTATTTACACCACTAATTCTGATTTGTTGCAAATCCAGAACTCTTCACAATCGGATTTTAATTTTGTTAAAAAATGGTTTCACAACAATATGCTTATGTTGAACAAGATGAAGTCTTGCTATATGTTATTTGGCACACGTCGGTGCCGTTCCTTTTCTTTTGATTTGAATCTTACTTTTGATGATGGTTTATCTCTTGAGGCTGTTGATTCATTTAAATATCTTGGTCTTTGGATTGACCCTGAACTTACTTTCAAGCCTCATATGATTATATTGTTAACAGAACATATGGTTGTTTGTGTTTACTTCGGTCAATTAATTGTTTTACATGTCAAGTTAGGAAAATAATTATTTCTCAGGTTATATTACCTCATTGATTATGCCGATATAGTTGATAAAAATACCTCTGATACTAATTTGAAGCCTCTTAATATGGTTTATAACTCTCTGTGTAGATTTGTGTTAAGTTGTCCATATCGTACTCATCACTGTCATATGTATGAAATGCTTAGTTGGTTACACCCTAAATCAAGAAGACAATTTCATTGGTTTTTGTTTATTTTTAAATGTGTTTATTATGATTTTCCTTGGTATTTGAAACAGTATTTGATTCCATACAGATCTTCTTATTCACTTAGACATCTGCAATCTCCTTTTCTTCTTTGTTCCCATAATTTTTAGTAAAGCCGGACGTTGGTCTTTTCAATACAAAAAGCTCCTTCTGATTGGAATAATCTTTGAGATCTTTGAGATCTGTTACTTCCCTTTATTGCTTTAGGTCATTTTTATTTTCTTATCTTAAATTAACTTGTGTATGCTTGTAAGTTTTCTTATGTTGATTTTGTTTATGTATGACATCGATTGTTTAGTAATCCTGCTGTGGGTGTGGGGGATTGGTTGAGCATGTCTTCTAGTTTGTGTGTGTGTTGCGTACATGTTTTGTATGGTTGTTTGTATATGTTGTAATATTTTGTTTTTTGTTTCTGGACCCCCTTGAAAATGAGATGTCACATCTCAAGGGGCTATCCTTTCAATAAATTCAAATTAAATTCAAAATTATAGTATGAATGAAGACTTTTTACTTAAAATAAAAATATTTTGTAAATTTTAATTCTGTTTACTTAACTATAAATGAAGACAGGAATATTCTCTTCAAAAGACCTTAATATTTATTCTGTGATGTCTTTTTAAAATATGCATCAGCTTTTCTCTTATAGACTAATAAATAAATAAATAAATGAATGAATGAATGAATAAAAACAGCTGACAAAATTAATAAAACCCACAATAATTTCTGGAGTCAGTAAAGCTAGTCAGCATGTGATCTGCACTCTGGTGTCAAATGAAAACACTATTTAAACAAAAAACAAAATTGTTTCTTTTAGTTCATTCTATATGGGAAGTGTTATTTGCTTTAGCAAAATAACCATTATTTTCAATTAGACTTAAATTGGGTATTTTCCTCCCATCTTACTGCTTCTGAAGACTTGAAATAAATATAATTTAAAGTTATATGGAGTACTGTGCTTTTTTGCCCTTTTAACTGTATGCTTTTTTTAATTCTGTGGCAAAGAACTGCTGGACATCACTAAACATCTCCTTTTGTTTTGCACAAAGTCATACTGGTTTGACCACTGTACAACACAGATTATTTCCTCATAGACTAGTGCAGTGAGAGCAAGATGGCCTGCATCTGTTTCTCTTTCTCCTGAGAGAAATGACTGTAGATCCGCCTTCTACTCTGTTTTTTTGTTGTCAGAAATGAAGTACCTTCACACCAGCTCTCCTGCATCTGCTTTGATCACTTCTGCAGTGAAATTCCTGCAACGGATGAATGAGAAACGTTATAGAGGAGAAAGAAAGGAGGTAAATCGAGTGAGTTAGAGGAGAGCGATTATTGTGAAAGTTGTCTGAGGGAGTTCACAGGCAGTGCCGTAATGTGTAATGTGTTTCTCCTGGGTCATACTCTTTTGCAGTAATTAGGATCAGCATACATTATTTACATTGTTTGTGTCTGTGTCTTCTCGCATCACCTTAATGGCTCTTCAAACCACTACGTGTGTGTGAAGGAGACAGACTGCTACACAAATCAGCAAAAGCAACAATCAGTGTCAGGCTTAATTTGAGCCCACACAGGTGATTGTCTCTTGTGACATCAGTCTGAAAGTGACAACAAGCGCTGTCTTCTTCTGTGATACTGCGTTGGTGAGACACTAAGTGAGGGATAATTTACAGTCAGACAGTCACTGTCACAAATTAAAGCTTGGGGCTTGCTTCCTTCCTTTATATCTTGTTCACAGTTGTGCTTTCTATATTTTTACCTGATCTGACTGCAGAGGATGAAGCTGTGCCATATTTGTGCTCTTCAAATTGTACAAATACAGGTACCTTCTGATTAGTTATGGGCAGGAAAATACTGAGGCTAATCACTACCTCACAATCAACCAGTCGTAAGCACTCCTGCTGGATTCCCAGGACACACTTCACATTTTCATAAGAAGTTAACACTATTCTTGCAAATCTGGTATCATATTCCACCTTAAAGCTTATTCAAAGCCCTGAGTAACAGAGAATTCTGGACTCCCTTGTAAAAAAGTACACTTTAACTTATCGTTAAATAGAATATGAATGAAATGATAATTTATTGTAGTTTAAAATATGTATTGATATATCAAATCAAATCAAATCACATTAAATGCTATTAGTTGAACATAAGAGTGATTTGACCTACTTAAGTAGGACATAAATACATATGTATATGTAATTTCATAAATATTTCTATTCTCTTTGAAATATGTTAAAAGTGTACTGGCCAATGTACTGACAAGCATTCATGGTAAACTAAAATATAACTAAAATAAAAAATTTCTCTTGAAACTTCTGTATCACAGGAAGTTGCAATTTAGTAAAATTAAAACATACTAATTTTAAATGTAATATCAAGTAACACTCCAGATAAAATTATAATCAAGTAATTTACTTGTGCTGTGGTATGTTAGTCAACACATCAAAATAAGTGTACTTCTTTAAAGTATGACAAAAAAAATAATAAAACAATTATTTAAAATTTACTTTACAGTAAAAACATTTAATTTGACATTATTACAAAGTGCACTTTTAAAAGTACTTAATTTTTTAACTTAATTTGAAGTACACTACAAGTGCTTACTGAATACAAATAAGCACACTTCTTTTTCACAATGGTTCTTATAATCTGAGAAGATCAAGTAAGTCATTTTAGTTACCTACTGCTATTAGTTGGTGTGTTACTGTAAATAATGTCATTATTTACTATGGTTGCCAAAGGACATAGATGAGAAGAGAACATTTCTGAAGACTATAACTTCTAAAAAATGAATATGCTTGTGTTATCATTTAAGGAAGATTTGGAATAAATAAATACATACTTTATATAAAAGGGAGTACTAGATAGACAGAAGCCAGCTGTGATGTAATTTAGCTCCTGTGCTCCTACTCCCATTAGTTACCTTTAGTTTTGTTACTGTAAACCATGCATATAAGCATGAAGATTGTTTTAGAACTGAAGACACTGGATCTCTATTAGGGGAAGTGGTCAGACACATTATAGTATGAGAGAAAGCTAGAAAGAGAGATTTTTGAGGCTCCTGTGAAGGACAGCTAATCCTGCGCAGGTGTGCTTGCGTGTATGTTACTGCAAGAAGAAAGAGCAAGCATGCGTGTGTGTGTTCGTGTTTGAATGTGAGCGTGTGCTGAACACATCTGTTTATTATTCCTGTGTGCTCTGTACTGTATGTGAAGAACACCTCTTGCTAAAATCTTGCTGTTGTCAGTACGCTCTCTCAGGGTCCACTGAAGACAGCAAGAGAATGACTCCACGTAGTGTCAGTCACTCTTTAACCATCACACTTCAGCTAGAAAGAGAGATTTTTGAGGCTCCTGTGAAGGACAGCTAATCCTGCGCAGGTGTGCTTGCGTGTATGTTACTGCAAGAAGAAAGAGCAAGCATGCGTGTGTGTGTTCGTGTTTGAATGTGAGCGTGTGCTGAACACATCTGTTTATTATTCCTGTGTGCTCTGTACTGTATGTGAAGAACACCTCTTGCTAAAATCTTGCTGTTGTCAGTACGCTCTCTCAGGGTCCACTGAAGACAGCAAGAGAATCAACATGTCAGTCACTCTTTAACCATCACACTTCTGGAGCATACCACACTCAAACACAGGTTTCCGATTCACATGCATTTTTATTTAAAAGAGGACTGCAAGAGAGGGAGAGAGCTTATTTATAAAACCCATAATTTAGTTTTCTCCTGGGTCAGACTCAAAAGCAGATATGTCTTAAGGCTAAAATAAATGCAACCATGGTAAGGGCACTGAATGCTCAGCAGTAGGTAATTTGATAACACTTTATTTTAAGGACCAATTCTCACTATTAACAAGTTGCTTATTAGCATGCATATCAAATTAGGAGTTTATTGAGGGAAAACCCTTACCTTCCCCCTTACATTGACATCTCTTCTTTTCTCTGATGATGTGTTCACCGGCGTTTCACCTGTCACTCACATGAGATCACAGCATTAGCAAATGACAATGATCTAATGATCCAATCAATCCCGATAAACAAAATTGTATTTTATTTTTATATTATTTTATTTTATTTTAATTTATATATGTATGTGTTTTTTGTTTTTTTGCAATTTGCTAATTTTTCTGAACCAACTGTAAAGTAGACAAAGATGACTTGGAGCATTACAATAATACAGCCTTGATTATATAAATACATCAGTGTCCATGAACGGAGAGCTTCAGTTCTAGCTTTGCAATTAACCTTAAATGATAAAAATTACTTTTGTTTCTCAAAGTTCAGCTCGTAATCAAAAACTCTTTTTGTGTGTAGTTTCTTTTTGTGTAGTTGAAGTACATTTCTAAAGGGAGACTGCAGATAGAAATTCAAGGAAAAGATCTAAGAGGGCCAAAGACAACAATGGCAATTTTGCTCTCGTTGAGATTGAGAAAATTCATAGCCATCCAAGATTTTATATCTTCAAGATACTTAATAATATTAGTACAAAGTCTATCTTCAGGATGCAATGGAACATACAGTTGTTTTGCACTGAGCATCGTCAGCGTAATGTAGCAATGATGTGAGATTTGATTTTTTTCTAAAAATAGCACCCAGATATATAGAATATACAATAAAAAATGGGTTCAGAATAAAGCCTTGAGACAGACCACAAGAATTCAAACTAACTGTCTGAGAGATAGGAAGCAAACCAATGCAAAGCTGTGCCATTACTGTAACACAAACCTCCTTTAAATAGTGTAATAGACTGTAATGATGGACTGTATCAAAGGCCAAGCAAAAATAAAATGAATCAGAATTAACAGAGTCTAAATTAAGCTAAATGTTATTTGTCACTGACAAATAACCTTTAGCTTAATTTAGACTCTGTTAATTTTTGTTTTGGTACTATGACAGGCTAGAGAAATTCATCAAGCATATTATGTTCAGTTAAAAATGAAGAGAGTTGGGGAAAGACATTCTCCAGGACTTATATAAACATATACATACTCATATACAAGGCAGGTAATTCAAACGGTATGATCAGACGCAATCAAGACCAGTCAGATCTGCAGACTGAACTGGCTTAACCTATTTCTACAGCCAAACAGGAAATGGCAAACAGGTGAGTCAAAGACCATCGCCCAGGGGAACTACAACCACTGCTCCAAAACTCAAAAAAAGAATACACAGCTACTTTCTAATAGACGTCATTCGAGAAATGGTGTAGTTAGTGCCAGCACTCACCAGCAGGGGCAAACTGCTAAAGATAACCAGCCAAGACTTGACCCCCTGGAATTAAAGTAAATAAAGAAAATTTCTTAGAATAAACAGTTAAAGGGTTTTTCAGTTAATTGCACAGCAAAAACAAATGGATAGTTATGGTTCATAGTTAGCTCTGTCATGTTTAAGTCAGTGGATAGGTACAGCATAAGCCACTGATAACATCTTTTTGTTTTAGTAGTAAAGTTTTTTAAATTGACTACCAACTAACTAACTAACAAAAAAACTGACTTGTAGCAATGAAGGGAGGAGAATGGGAGTAATTCTGAATGAATGAATTAATGAATGAATGATGGGGGGGGGGGTCTCTCCTCAACCACCACCAGAATGGGAGTACTAATTCTGTCCCTCTTTTTGGAGACAGTAATCTTGCAGCAGCATTCTGAACCAACTGTAAAGTAGGCAAAGATGACTTAGAGCATTACAATAATAAAGCTTTGTTTATATAGATGCATGAATAACAGTGTCCATGAACGGAGAGCTTCAGTTCTAGCTTTGCAATTAACCTTAAATTATAAAAATTATTTTTGTTTCTCAAAGTTCAGTTTGTGTAGTTGAAGTACATTTCTGAAGGGAGACCGCAGATAGAAATTCAAGGAAAAGGTCTAAGAGGGCCAAAGACAACAATGGCAATTTTGCTCTCGTTGTCTGCAGATCTGACTGGTCTTGAATTTGTCTGATCATATCATTTGAATTACCTGCCTTGTATATGA
Organism: Sinocyclocheilus rhinocerous; assembly: GCF_001515625.1. Classification (NCBI taxonomy): domain Eukaryota; kingdom Metazoa; phylum Chordata; class Actinopteri; order Cypriniformes; family Cyprinidae; genus Sinocyclocheilus; species Sinocyclocheilus rhinocerous. Next base: position 217,197 of record NW_015664037.1, on the reverse strand, counting down.
GTATGTATATGTTTATGTAAGTTTATGTATAGGTACAGCATAAGCCACTGATAACATCTTGTTGTTTTAGTAGTAAAGTTATTTTTAATTAACTACTAACTAACTAAATAAATAAATAGTTGTTAATGCTTTTCTATATTTACAGTAAAACTAGCAAAAAAAAAAACATATTGAGCTTCTTCTTTTCCATATTCCCTCTTCTTGTGGGGTAATCTTGTAACTACAATCACACACCAATGCTCATTTCAGGCAGTGGCGGTTCTAGTCATAGTACTGGGAGGGACTAGCGAAGCCATTTGAGCATTTTGAGCACACTTGAGTAGTTATCTTAACCTAATTTCAGAATTAATTATTATTAATTAATTAATAATTTTTACTAGGTCATGTATCATGTATCTGCTAGGCAAGCCTAAGCTAAAATAATTGCGTTATTTATTTATTTATTTGTCAGGTAATGTGATAATATGCAGCAATACGATAACTTTTATCTAGGCTCTTTTCTGCTTTTGTAAACTTGTAAACATTTCTGAGCCTCCGGGCTCTCAGGGCTGTAATCAGGAGCAAACGCCCTCCCTGGGCCGAACTTGGGAACGTAAGCCCTCTCTGTGTTGAAGTCGGGGACATGAGCCCTCTCGGGGCTGGACTCGGGAACGGGAGCCCTCTCTGGGCCAAACTTAGGAACAGAAGCCCTCTCTGGGCCATATTCAGGAACAGGAACCCTCTCTGGGCTAGACTCGGGATATGTGGCCCTCCCTGGGCCATACGTGAGAACCGCAGCCCTCCCTGGGCTAGACATGGAAACAAAACGGGGGGAGGGGGGGAATAGTATTAATTAGTAATAGTAGCAATAATAACAATATTAACAATAAACTCATTCATCAGGAACAAGGGGGAGTTTGGAGGATCAAGAAGAGGACAAATAGTAATAATAATAATGGTAGTAGTAGTAATAATAAATGGCACCAACAACAAACGGGCTATACTCGGGATCAGGAGCCCTCCCTGGGCTTAACTGGGGATCTGGAGCCCTTCCTAGGCTCGGCGGGGGATCTGGAGCCCTTCCTGGGCTGAACTGGGGATCGGGAGCCCTTCCTGGGCTCGGCGGGGGATCTGAAGCCCTTCCTGGGCTCGGCGGGGGACCTGAAGCCCTTCCTGGGCTGAACTGGGGATCGGGAGCCCTGCCTGGGTGGAACTGGGGATCGGGAGCCCCTCCTGGGCGGAACAGGGGATCTGCCGGCTGCCTTGGGTGAACCGCGGACGGCGGCGGACTGGTTCTGGCTTGGGACCGGACACTCCCCAGACCCCGGAAGACACCTTCTCTCCAACACAGTCCACTGGTGTCTGGGAGGTCCAAGGGGCAATGGGAGTTGGCCCCAAGCCAGAACAGATGGTTGAGGGTGGCATCATCCATCGCCGTCACCGCTGCGAGCTTGCAAAACTCCCCGGCATACTCGTAGAAGGGGAGAGCCCGGCGAGCGAGGACGGAGAAACACGCAGCCGACTGCATGCCATGGGGAGAACTCATCTGTGCCGTCGGTGTTGGTCTGGTCTTCTGTAACAGAAGAGGTCTGACGCAACAGGTTAGTAAATACAAATAAGTTTATTTGGTCACAGAGAGTATGGGTGTAGGATCCAGATGATGATATGGTGAGTCTATAGTTCGTAGAACAGTTCAAAGGATATGACGAGTGGAATAATCAGAGTCTTTGTCTTTACAGGAGCTGGAATGCACACAGGAGGAGCACACACCTCAGCGATCCGGGAACTAGAAGGAACAGGAGACACTTGGAGACGAGGAGACAC
>NW_015664037.1:203732-212247 GCF_001515625.1 Sinocyclocheilus rhinocerous | reverse complement strand
GTATTTAATTAGGTTTGATATTAGCCATTGTTGCTACCTCCTCCTAACCCCCCTCCCCCAATCTTGTTTAGATATTGATGAAGATGTGTCATTGAGGATGGCTTCAGACAAAGAGGGTCAGCGGATTCATGATTGATGGAAGTTTATGAGAGATAACCAAGAGGGGTGTAATTCTATTGTATTATTTTGAGTGGAAGTTGACAGGTTTTCCATGGAGATGTACTCTATTAGTAAGTTTTTCCAAGATGTAATATGTATGGTGTTCCTTGATTTCCAGTTCATGAGGATAGTTTTCTTGGCGATAATTAGAGCCACTAAGAGTAATTGACTATTTGTATTGTTTAAATTAATTATGGATATGTCACCTAATATACAGAGGGAGGGAGACAATGGGATGTGACATCCCATAAGGTTGGACAGTGAGTCAGTAATGTTTTCCCAAATTTTTTTAATTGAGGTGCAATGCCAAATGGCGTGAAAATAGGTGTCTGGGGTGTTTTGTGTACAATGTGAGCATGTTTCTGAAGTAAAACCCATTTTAAATAATTTTCGTCCAGTTAGGTGAAATCTATGAAGTACTTTATACTGTATAAGTTGCAGGTTGGCATTTTTTGTCATGAAGTAGATATTTTTGCAGATTTGTGTCCAGAAGGCGGCATCGGGAGTAATAGATAAGTCTGATTATGCCAATAAACTTTTTGTCGGTCTGGTGTTCTGTCAAATTGCTACAGAGAGGAGCAAGGAACGCGAAGACGAGGGATAATCATGAACAACAATATTTAATAATCCAAACGCAGGGAAACACAGGGCAGGCTGGAGACATGCGTTGCACATCAAGACGTTTAATACCGGACAAGGGAACGTAGGGCAGACAACACTTTAAATACAGGACTAAACTAGGTAATTAACAAGACACATCTGAACCAAATGAGACAATCACACATGGGAGAAACTGGGTCACTGGGAGGACGTGGGGAGAAAAAAAACACACAGACAGTCCATTGGTGTGACACAGATAGAATTAACTCAAAACAATTTAAGAAATAATGATCTTCAACATGCATGCTTAATTAAGAATAATAAAAATATGTTCTCTTGTAGCCTGACTATTTGCAAAGTTTTGCATAGTCATTATTGTTTCAGTAGTTTTAATATGAAGTCACAATTGAATTGTTTAATATTATTCTTTACTATGTGAATATGACTGAAATTAAATATTTTCTCTTTTCTCTGGTATCTCTATGGCATGCTGAAGATGGAAAATACTCTCAAATAATGGTAGGTCACTCATGATCGATTCGTTCATTGCATCTGTCACCTGAAAATGATAGGGAAGACAGATTTGATCTTTGAATTTCGCTAAGCATAATGGACTAATAGTTAAGTTAAAATATTATATTTTTTTATTATTTTAATTCTTCAAACACATCCACAAATGTCATCTTTAATCATATTCTGAATTAGGAAAGTGTTATAATGCAGCCAAAGGTAAATTATGAGAAACAGGAGGGGGCAAGCTCGCTGAGTATGGATAGTATGCAAATTAGGATGTAACCATCCAGTGAAGTTTCAAACACATCCACAAATGTCATCTTTAATCATATTCTGAATTAGGAAAGTGTTATAATGCAGTCAAAGGTAAATTATGAGAAACAGGAGGGGGGCAAGCTCGCTGAGTATGGATAGTATGCAAATTAGGATGTAACCATCCAGTGAAGTCATGGGAACATTGGTTAAAGTGGATTTCAGTGTAACTCTCAGAGAATTGTTGTAGGCAGGTTTAAAATAGAACACAGAACATGTTCTCAACTTCCTTTCAAGGTTCCACATCAATTGCGAAGATGAACATTATAATTTGGCTCTAACTAGTTATCTTTTCATCCTCATGCTTTCATCTGATAGTCTGAAGGAAAACAGTCCGTTGTGTGGGCCCTGCGGGAGAGATGAGTTTTAGACTGAAATCTCAATACTCCTCAGGCAGAGTAATGAGATGCTGGTCAAAAAAATCTTTCAGCTTGTGCCCCCTGTGGGTTCCTTTGAGATCCTCAGGGGTGCCAGTGCTCCGCGACCCAAGTTTTAATGAATCAATCACACTTGTTGATTGGACGCTGGAATTGATCACCTGATCTAGAGTTGTCAATCAAGAGTTGTTTCAAAGACCCCCTGGCAACTTGTTGACCCCCTGGGCTGTATGCACTTTCCATTTGCTTCACTTTCTTTCCATCTACAACCTCCATATACCATATTTTCTTTTCTTCTCCCACTTGCTTTCTTTTGGTCTCTGTGTGAATAATGATTCAAAGCGGTACGACGTCGGATACAAAAACATCTCTCATCTGGTTGTCAGATCATAATTAAGTCTTCAAAGGAAGCGATAGCTTTGAAACCGATTACCTTACACTGATATAAGATATATATTCAAACATTATCTCCACCTCTTCTTTAATCCCATGCTTTTCATCCTATGATTGTATCACAATGTGACTGTTTGTTTTGTCATCATAATTTTACTTGACTGTGCAACTAAGAACATTCTGATCAGAGCATAAAGGGGGCAAAAGAGTGAAATTCTAAAACATTCTCTCTGATTCAAAATTTAAGAAACTTTATTCTGCATTGCAAAAGTATAACAATATGGCTCTAATCCAAAACCTATTGTACTGACAACATGGGCATTAAACTACATAGCATCGCATATTAGGTTCACTCTCAGCATGAAGACTGTTCCAAAATGTAAAAAAATGGCAAATTTCTAAGAAAGCATCACATGTATCATAGAGAAACGAAAAAACTCATTTCCGGGAGATGGCCCAATTGAAGCAGACTCTGGAGGCTCTGGGACTGGAGCTGATTTTGGAATGAATTCTGGAGGCTCATGGACAAGGGGAGTAACATCCATGGCTGTGGCAATGAGAGCTGGCTGTTCAGGAATGGCCTCCGTGGCCATGACAGTGAGAACGGGAGCTCTGGGACAACCAGACTTAAGACCACTGGACTCTGAACCACCGGGCCAGGAGAAGGAGAAGAGCTTGCCTTCTTCTCTTCTTCCAAGAGCAAGATGATGTGGTGGGGCTAAGCAAAGGCTAGGAGGTGGAACTGACTATTTTAAACTTTGGTCACACTTTAGTTTAAGGTCCAATTCTCGCTATTATCAAAGCAGTAACTATGACTTTTGCCTAAATAAAATCCTAATTTGCGTCTTATTAATAGTTAGAAAGGTAGTTGTTAGGTGTTGGGTATAGGGATGTAGAATATGGTCATGTAGAATATGTGCTTTATAAGTACTAATAAACAGCCAATATGTTAATAATAGGCATGCTAATAAGCAACTAGTTAATAGTGAGAACTGGTCCCTATTCTAAAGTGTTACCCAAACATTTTCTATTAAGAAACCTTCTTAATATAAAAAGTTTGGGTATCACTGTGTTCTTGTGAACTTTCAATAATGCAGAAACATTTTTATAGCATTCCCTAGATCGGTGCCTTTACTCAGTCCTGTCTTTGAGCCCTACAGGCAGTTCTTTTGACCTCATGGCTTTGTTTTTAATCTGATGTACATTTTACACATACATTGTTTGATGTCAGATCTATATAGACAGGAGTGAGCCTTTTCAAATTGTGTCTAATTGCTTAAATATGTCATACGCTCACTGTTTTATTTTGGACTTTTATTTTGCAATTCTTCTTTCTTTTGTTCCGTTTGCTATAGTGTATCTGTACAGAACTTCCAAAAAACACAAGTGAAGAAGAAACCAAAACAACAGATGCTTTCACATGTAATCTAACACTATCATCAGACATAAAACAGTATCAAAACTGTGTAACGTTATGGAATAAAATGTCAACCAATGAAGAGGTAATACTGACTGTCAAGCTTTGGGGTGTTGATCAACTCTATCTACATTTTGGAGTATTGAAATAGTACACTTACAAGTATACTACTAGTACACTGATATTTGTATACTTACTACATCAAGTATACTTAAAAATATACTTGGACTTTACTTAAGTATACTTAATAAAATAAACTTGAAGTATACTACTTTTTGGTAAGGGTCAGTGGAGGCCACTCTTCTTTTTATTACATCAATTATGATGAAAGATGACATAAGTTGTAGCAGAAAGGTGAAAAACATTTAAACAGAAACAAATGTACAACATATGTAAATAAATTGCAAATAAACTCCTTAAACAACCATTGCTGTCCTTTGATTCTTTGCATCTGTTCTTGACATACAACATTCTTCAATGACATTATTAGCAAACTTAATACACTTGTTAAGTGCAATCTGAAGCACAGTTCAGACAATTAAACTGAAAGTTTAGAGTTTCAAGGCATGTATATGAAATCAGATTATTTATATTATTTTAACAATCAGCTTATTCGCACATAAACTTCAGAAATAATGAATATTCTATCGCCACTCTACCAGCGATCGAAACACAATCAAAGTTAAGCAAATCAACACACAAGTAACTTGATAACATTGATATTTGCTACACTGAACTACATTTAACTTGAAATAGTTAAGCAATGAACAGATAAACACAGTAAGGCCACGGAATCATTCTGTGCCGAACACAAGCACATTTGCTGCGTCATGTGCAGTTTTCTTGTGTCCAGTTCTTAGGTTTAGGCAGAGAAGTTGCGTCAACCCCGTCTCACGAAGCAGCAGATACTTTTTCTTCCTTTATTTTCTGCTCTTCACTCCGATTGGTTGACAAATTATTATTATTATTATTATTTTTCTGGTCGAGTTTATTGACTATGCTTTTGGGCTGGTGCACTCTCTCTGCACTGTGGGATTTAGCAGTGCCACCATAGAGTCTCCTATATATTTTTGGAAGGCCTGCATGCCCCAAGCTTCGATGGTCATGGAGCTTGTCTCGCCATTGACCACACCTGTCATGACTGACCCAGACCCAGCATTCCCAAGATAGATGGTCCCAAGTCTAGGGGTCTCAGTGCTGCCTAACCTGGTGGTCCCAAGTCCACAGGTCCCAGTGCTCTCAAGACCGGTGGTCTCAGTGCTACCTAGCTTAGTGGTCCCAGAGGTTTTTCCTCTGTTGTCGGTGGCTCCTATGATGGCTACTGCCATTTTGTGTACTGGCTGCACACACTAACTTGCCTGAGGCAGCCGCGTCCACTACAGCTCCCCCTGAGGCAGCAGTGACCACTACCAAACTCTCTACCAAGACCAGGAAAGCCGCCCCAGAGTCCACTCCTGCTGCAGAGCCACCACAGCTGTCGGCTCATGCTGTCACGGCCATGGAGACTCCCTGTGGTCCTGCTTCTTTTCATTTACTGTGTATTTAAGACTTGGTATCCCTGTGTTTCATTGTCAGTTGTTAGATGTGTTTCTGTTCCCCTGGATTCTGCTTCCCTATAATCTATTCATGTTTGGTTTTTTTTTATTAAATTGCTTCATTTAGATCCTTGTTTCCTCCTGCTTCCCTTGATCTACATGTTACATAGATTAACAATCAAAGTGTAGAAACATCTCAAAGATGATTCAAAGAAACTGAAAAGTACCATAGAACTGCAATGCAATTATTTACTTTTTCATTTTAATAAAGTTATCACAAAGCTGTTTTTTTCTCTTATTATGGGGTATGGTCTGTGGATTTATGTGAAAAGAAATAAATGTGAAAAAATACTAAGGCACTATGTGTATCTCTGAGTATATCAATATATCTTTCTCTCTCACTACATATGTATTATTGTTGCATTTTATATGTATTTTATTTTTTTATTGTAAAATTATTTTTTTCAATCTTTGTTTCTCTCTCTCTCTTTCTTTTTTACTAGATTTTTACTAAAATATTGGATGAGAAAAGAGAAGGTTTGTTAGTGAATAGCTGCACTGTGCTGGGTCGCTCGTTTCATGTGGAGGAGCCATGCTGAGCATGCAGCTTTCTCCTGAGGCTGAACCAGTCAAACTCACACCACTCCCTCTCTAAAGACCTCTGGGGGTGTGGGAGGGAGCGTTGTAACCCAGAAACCCCTTCACTCTCCATTTGTTCCATGGGAACTTGCAATGTGCAATCTAATCCCACTTCAGTGGGAGAGCAGCTATTGAAATCAGCTTTTACATACTCCACTCCACAAGTGGCTTTTGGCTGCTTCAGTGACTTTGAGTCTGGTCTACTGAACACTGACTGACTCCTGCGTGTGGTAATCAACATGGGAGAATGGAAGTAGTGTCTGAATGTACACAAAACTACAGGGGCTGTCATGTTGTTTGAGCTAGTAGTCCTAGGCAGCCAGACTTTTGAATTTCAGTATAAAATCTAGTCCTCACGCTATTCTGGCCTAGAACCACCCACAATAAACGAATGTTTTATTGGCATGTTTCAACTAGTTTAACATGATATGGTCATGGACAGCAGGTAAAACTATGCTAAATGCAAATAATACTTCTAACCATAAATTAATTTGTAGTTAAGGTCAGCGCTCAAAGTTAGATTCTACTCACCTAGTACCAGCAATTCCATGCTATATGTTTTTTTATTCTTACTCTCATAAACTAGCCAGAATGCTGGAAAATTAAAATCTTGGTATCAGACCCTAGTAACATTACTGTCAGACTTTTGGACCTGTTTTGCCCCCTTAGTCCTTCCTGTGTTTCCTTATTTGGTCATGTTCCTGTCCTCGTTTAGTTTGATTATGTTCCATTGATGTCACCTGTTTTGCCCTGTGTTTAAATGTCCTAGTCTGTTCAGTCTGTGTTTGTCAGGTCTACTTGTTTCTACGTGTGTTTGCCCAGCTCCTATTGTGGATTATCCCGTGTTTTCGTCATTAAAGACTGTGAATTCTACTCCGTGTCTCCTACGTTCTTCCCGCAGCAGCGTAACGTGACAATTACACAGATCCATCTGGGAAGACATTTTTGCGATGAGAGCCAGAACCAATGGCATGCCATATGGTTTGTATTAGGGATGTCCCGATCAGGTTTTTTGTGCCCCTGATCCAATCCGATTCATTGAATAATGAGTATCTGCCGATACAGAGTCCCAGTCCGATACTTGTATTTTCCAACTGCCTGGTGCACACTTCAAGTACATTAAAGTTATAAGTTTTCTCCATATTTATTGTATTTCCTTTGCTCTTGTGTTTGTTAGACTGTTTTGTGCCATATGCATGACCTACATGTGTTTGTGCAGTGCTCATTGTGCTGTACAAGTGTTTTGTGCTCTTTGCCTGACACTGTAGCTCCTGTATATTGATCTTACCCAAGTCTTACCTTGTCCAGTCAAGTCTTGTCCATTCTTGCCCTGCCTTGTCTTTTGTCTTTCTCCTGACTTCCTGACAACTGACCTTCCTGATGTCTACCCTCTTTGCAAGTTCTCCATATTGTTTGCTATATTGTTCACCAGTCTGGATCAATTCCTGGTCTCTGACCTTCTACCTGGCTTTGACTTTGCCATTGTGTTTGGCTGTGCCCTGCATCAGCAAGGGTGGAGGTGAGGAGTTTTGCTTCTACCTTTTTTTATTACAGCTGAGGGGCTTAGGTTGAACAAATCCTTGTGGACAAGTTTGTTAAACTATGGACTTGATGAGCCCCATGGTTGGAAGGCAAAGAAAGCTCTGAAGCAAATATCCTTTAATGAGTTTGCCCAGTGCATCACACTCTGGAGAGAGTTGTCAGTTCCTCAACAACAAGAGCCCATCAGCCCTTCCTCAAACATCAGTCTCTCTAACCATGTCTTGACTCCCTGTCATGGGCAAGGAGACTGTCCCTGTCATTCCTGTCATGGCCAAGGAGACCACCCCCGTCTGCCCAGCCACAGTTCAGGAGGCCAAGTCATCAGAGATTTCTCAGCTGACAGCGCCCCCCCATCTTGACCAGGGAGACTGTTCCTCAGATCTCTGCCTCCAAGACCACTTCCTCAGAATTCATGGTAAATGCTACTCTCCCAAAGACAGCTGTCATCCTGTCCTTTTCCCAGCGGCAACCATCAACCCACTCCATCCCCGTGTGGCAGCTGTCAGTCCTCTCCTGCACCCCATGATGGACACTGACCTTCCTCCTTCCTCCTTCCGATGACTTCTGTCCCACTCCAGTCTCTAGTGGCCGCCATCACCTTACTCCTTTCTGTCACAGCCCCAGAGCCTCCAGTGTCTGCTCCAGCCCCAGAGCTATTAGGCCTTTTACCTCCCATTTATACCAGTGCCCCTTGGTCTGGTCATGTGTCAGTGTTTCTTTGTGTATGAGCACATGGCTTTTTCTCTGTTAGGGCTGGCTATGTGCTCCTCTTGTCTTTCATCCTTGTTTCTTTTTACCACATCCCCTTGTTTAGCCCTTGTCTAGTCCTCGTTTTGGTTACTGTGTTTACCTGTTTCTTGTGTGCTTTTCTCTGTGTTTATAATGCTTCCTTTCCTCTTGTGTTTGCTGGATTGTTTTGTGCTGTAGGCCTTGTTCTAAATGCATTTGTGCCGTGCTGTTTGTGTTGTGTTTTGTGTCTCTTTGCCTACTACTCAAGCTCCTATATCTGTATATATATATATATATAT
>NW_015664037.1:184525-203688 GCF_001515625.1 Sinocyclocheilus rhinocerous | reverse complement strand
ACACATCTGTTCCCTCTTTATATGGCCCTCTAACTCTAGCACTTTCTATTCTATTTTAATTCTACTTTATCTATTCGTCTTCTTTTTTTATAAAAAAAAAACACTAGCTTTCTATTTTTTCTATTCTATCTACTTGTTTTCCTTTTATGTGTGTGTGTGTGTATGTATAATTTATATATATATATATATATATATACACCTTGCTACGTGTACTGCGTTAGGCTAACTGAGACTTGTCATTTGCACTTATATATTGTTGCTCTTTTGTTAGTTTTGACTGCTTCTATTGTCCTCATTTGTAAATGTAAATGTATATCTTGAACTAAAGCCGGCCATACACTGTGCGATTTTGCAATGTTTTTGTTAAATACCAACTCTCACTGTACAAGTAAATTGCATGCAATATAAAGCCAAAGCTCACAATTTATGTGCCTGGAGACTGGAATTGTGTAGCTTCCATCGCTTCCATTCATACCACATGCCGTGTTGCCATGGTTTAATTTCTGTTTTCGCAATGTGAAGTGCGGGGGAAAAACCGTGAGTTTAGGGCAGTCGATCCATAGCTCTGCTTCAATATCTACTGGGTAATGACCCCTTTCCCAACCTGCAATCAGATGGTGGGATGAATTTCTGACATGTCCGAACCAAAACCAAAACCTACGTACCTGACTTCTGGGAAAGCCAAAAAATCATTTCGGAGCTTGCTATTTGTTGCCGAAAGCTCTTGCCGTTTTTGTGTGTAATATGCATCAAGCGGTCAATTAATGGTGTGCCGTCTGAAGCTGAGACCATATTAACAAGTGTCTGCTATATCCTCCCTCTATTTCTCTCTTTTTCAGCTGGGGTCCATGACAAGGCATGGGAAAGTGTCCTCTCTTTCTGAAAACACCAAAGTGCCTGTCAGACATCAGCTCATTAGATAAAACAGCAGACAGAAGCTCATGATGTGTGGCACAGTGTTGACTAGCATCCAAACTGCTTAAACTCCAAGCTGGTCTGTTTTGGTCCTGCTTGGTGGGATACTGTTGAGTGAGGGTGGTCCTTGACTGAAGACCCCACACTCTGACAGCATACTCTATTTGACCTCTGCGATGCACACAGCAACGCTCACACACTGTGAGCCTTCCAGTGTGCTTGTCACTTGAACCCACAACTGAAACAAAGAAAGATGCAAACTCCAGACAACCACAAACAGAAGCTTCGCTCTCACCTCTCTTTCTCACAATCACTCTCCTTTTTGCAGCTCCACATCCACCCACCTTCAATTTGAGCTCGGCTAGCAAACAAAATAAATACAGAAATTGTATCTATGGATGCCTTTTACAGCACTCAAAGACAACTTATAGCATAAAACCAACTAAAATGAAGCAATATACATAAAAACATTTATGTATGTAATTTTATTTATTATAATGTTTAACAGTATATAAGTGTCATTTTATGGACCATGGTTGACAAACACTTTATTTCCTGCTCTAAATTTATCCAGCTAAAACAGCTTAATGGTCTTAATAATTTTGACAGTATTTCATAACTGTATCTGTATTCTTTAAATAGCAACACCCGGACAATAATAATTTACTTCTACTAAATACGTGTCAGTCAACATGCCATGTCTTCTTTCTCACAGCTCTTGCATTATGAAGTAATATCGGACTGTTCTGATGGTCTGCGGCCAGGATTCAAAATGAACTTTGTTCTGGAAAGTTCTGGAGAAAACTGTAGACATCATAAAGAAAGTACTGATGGTGAAGCTTCTAACAAATCCACCTAAAAGTTGATAGAAGATGTGATAGTAGCCAGACTTTTGACTATGGTTACATTGGAGCAAGTAGATGTTTTCTTTAGTAGAGGGTTTTAATGTCTTTTATTTAAATAGTGCATGTTGCGTGCATCAGATTTTCGTTCTTGTAATTTAATTTAAACCACTTGCATACTTGATACCCTGAGATAATATTTGATCCACAATGCACACATGCCATCATTTGAGTCTGTCTCATGGTTTATGTGGCCTCCAAGGTGTGCAATATGCCACTTATTTAAACCATGTATTATGTTGCAGTAACCAGCCAAGTGGCAAGTCTTTCAATATTATATAGTGGACAAAGCTGAATTTATTTGAATTTGTGTTTGGGAAGTGTTTATTTTGGGTGAGCCATCTGAGGTTGGGAAGAATGAATCTTTCACACTATTATTGTTTACTATGAGTGAATAAAACTACTTAGAAAACTAGATTTCATTGTCTCAGTTCATTTAGAACTGACAGCATAAAGCTTTCATCGCTAGAAAAACAGTGTTATACATGCTGCAGGTTTTCATTTCCATCTGGAAAACATGAGGAAGAGGCAGAGAAAGAGAGTTAGAGAGAACGTGACCTCATCGGCTAGCAGTTCCTTTTCATATTCATTCTTGCTGTGCACATCAAAGACTTTCAAAGGCAACCAAGAAAAATATTCCTTCACAGCGCAACTGATCTGATCAGGAAAGATTTGGATTATATTATGCAAATGGGGCTTTGTTATCTGAGCTGACATTCATTATGAAAGCAAGCTTTCTCTCACGCTGACTTTGTCTCTCTCTTTGCACGTCGGCCACCCCTGTGCTCTTATTTAAGATCAAAAGGTTACAAACAACAAAGCGAGGCCTTGTTGAAAAACCTTGAGCTCTGAAGCGTTCAGCCCCATGTGTGTGTTTTGCAGGGCCGGCAGTATTGAGCATTCAGCTGACGACCCGGCCATAAAGGAAACACCTGTGACATCAACATACTAAGATTTGCATCCTAAATGCTGTTTTCAGATGTCATTAAGTTGGTAGGGCTTTATAGGAGATTTTTACAAAACATGTTAGAATGCAAAATCAAAATCTTAAGACCACTATGATTGTTTGCCGTGTGAAATTATTTTCATGACACATTTACACTATGTATATTTGCCTGCTAATTCTTATTACCATAACACAAAAACACATTTTTATGATTATTATTTCAATTTGTTATATGTCTATGTATGTCTTAGTTATAACATCATGGTAATATTTGTGGTATACATTTAATATACAGTTAGGTCCATATATATTTGGACACTGACACAATTTTCCTAATTTCGACTCTGTATGCCACCAGAATAGAATAAAAATAAAGCAATCAAGATGAAATTGAAGTGCAGAATTTAAGCTTTAATTCAAGGGGCTGAACAAAAAATAACATAAAAAGCTTAGAAATTACAACCATTTTATACACAGCCCTCCCGTTTTCAGGAGCTCAAATTGTCACGGTGCGTGCGGGGAGATGAAGCGAGGACTCAATTGCAGGAGAAATGGTTATTTATTCAGGGAATGACTGCCTTAAGTTTGGAACTCATGGACATCCCCAGAGACTGGGTTTCCTCCTTTGTGATGCTTTGCCATGCCTTTGCTGCAGCTGACTTCAGTTGTTGTTTGTTTGTGGGTCTTTCTGCCTTTATTTTTGTCTTCAGCGTTGTGAAATGCATGCCCAATCGGGTTGAGATCAGGAGATTGACTTGGCCTGATGGGAGGGGCAAGACAATAGACAGGAGAGAGCACATGGCAACAGACAAACACAACACAAGCCATGTGCTCACAGAACAGTCATCTGATGGCCCTCCTGGGCACACCCGCTGAAGACTGTGACACAAATGTAATTGGACAAATAAATATAATCATAAATAAAATGTTCATTTTTAATATTTTGTTGAGAATCCTTTGCAGGCAATGACTGCCTGAACTCATGGACATCACCAAAGACTGGATTTCCTCCTTTGTGATGCTTTGCCAGGCCTTTGCTGCAGCTGACTTCAGTTGTTGTTTGTTTGTGGGTCTTTCTGCCTTTATTTTTGTCTTCAGCGTTGTGAAATGCATGCCCAATCGGGTTGAGATCAGGAGATTGACTTGGCCTTTGCAGAATATTCCACTTTTTTACCTTCAAAAACTCCTGGGTTGCTTTTGCTGTATGTTTTGGGTCATCGTACATTTGTACTGAAGCGCTGCCCAATCAACTTTGCTCCATTTGGCTGAATCTGGGCAGAGAGTATATCCCTGTACACTTCAGAATTCTTCCGCTGCTTCTGTCTTCTGTCACGTCATCACTAAACACCAGTAACCCAGTGCCACTGGAAGCCATGCATGCTCATGCCATCACACTGCTCCACCATGTTTCACATAGAAAGAGGCCTTTTATGTGTCCTCTATACACATAAAAAGTTGGTTGAGTTGAAAGCAGGTAAACAGAGGTGGCTTTCTACTTTTGAGTTATTAATTCACAAAGCCGTTTGTGCTGTGTAGTGTGACTGAGGTGTGCAGTTTATTAACTTCATGAAAGGGCTGCTATTAGGGCGAGAGGAAGGCGATCAGTAGTTCCTCCTTTCTGCACAACAGCAAGGAGTCTTTGCGGCTTTGATCTCCATCACGGCTAAATGTCTTCTGTGAGACAGAGAGCTGCTGGGAACAGGGCTACATCAATTATTAACTCTCTTTCTCTCCTTCCATGCGAGCAAATGAGAGCAGGTTTGTTTGCTGTCTCAGTTTTTTCTCTCCTCTGATCCTTAATGAAAACTCCTATACCATCTATAGAAGAGAATACATGTCACAGGACTGGAAGAGATGTAGTGAAATATGAAATCTAAACATAATGGATGCAGCTGAAGAGTGAAATTCTATTTAGAGTAAATATAAAAAGTAAATCAATTATCTGAAGTAAATTAAGGTATCTTTCACTACATATAATGTGTATTTTAAATGTAGTTAATAAGCTAATGAATTTCAGCTAAATTTAACCAGTACAAAAATGCTGAACACTTAAATGATTGTGAGAAATTAGAAGGTAATGTGAAAAAAGTAAATAAATAAATAAAAATTTAAAAAATCTGTTTTGACAAACAAAAATGTGCTCTGTTTGAGGCTGTAGTTTGAAATAAACATCTGAATTTGGCAATATGCAGTCAGTTCTCTGTAACATTAACTTATCTGTGCCACATCCTTTGACTGAAGATTGACTACATGTTAATGATTTACATTTACATTAACTCTTTTTATTGCTAGGTTCAGTTTATCATTTTTACTGTGTTCCTTTCAAGAATGTTGTATCCGTATCAAAAGCATTGCACTGTATCATATTATCAGTGGCCACTAGATGGAGCTACTTTATTTCCAACCTCAGTCATGAGCCCTGAGATCATTTGATCAACTCTAAAAAATCACTCTAAAAAATCACTCTTTCGCAGAAGCAAACTGATGGATACATGAACAACTCATCCCATCTTAATCTGATCATTTTAAACGTACTAAAAATGTTTTCAAAATTTCGATTTAAAGATTACAAAGGGGGTTACATCTGAATATTTTCACACACAACCACAGATTAAGATATGAGGAACCAATGTTTCTGGCTTTTAGGACACAGAATAGGGCACATGCTTATTTGATTACTGTTTTATTTTCTATTTGGGTTTACGTGTATGCTTTATTTTTTTAAGATTAGCTGTTAGATGCCAGTGTTTCCTGTCATAGCTATGCAAATATTTGATTTAAAAAACAGTATCATAGCTATTAAACTATTTCTTGTTATGATTTTAAATCTGTATTTAACCTCAGAACGATCTCAGAGTGAAAGGAGGTGCTAATGTCTGATTTTGAGGTGGCTGTGCTTTGACAGTGTTATTAACCCTGCCAGGTTTAAATGTTTCAAAATGATTATCAGTTGAAAACATTTGTTAGAAATTTAGAAAAGTAATCAAATGTAATCATTTACATTACTTTAATAAAGTAATTGAAATAGTTATGTACTTATTACATTTTAAATAGGGTAACTTGTAATCTTGTAATTGGGTAACTTGTAAGGGGAAGTCGTGGCCTAATGGTTAGAGAGTCGGACTCGTAACCCAAAGGTTGCGGGTTCGAGTCTCGTACCGGCAGGGATTGTAGGTGGGGGGAGTGAATGTACAGCGCTCTCTCCCACCTTCAATACCACGACTGAGGTGCCCTTGAGCAAGGCACCGAACCCCCAACTG
Source organism: Sinocyclocheilus rhinocerous (assembly GCF_001515625.1). Lineage (NCBI taxonomy): Eukaryota > Metazoa > Chordata > Actinopteri > Cypriniformes > Cyprinidae > Sinocyclocheilus > Sinocyclocheilus rhinocerous. The sequence continues at coordinate 197,665 of NW_015664037.1, read as the reverse complement.
CTCCCCGGGCGCCGCAGCAAAAAAAATGGCTGCCCACTGCTCCGGGTGTGTGTGCACTGTGTGTGTGTGTTCACTACTGTGTGTGTGCACTTAGGATGGGTTAAATGCAGAGCACTAATTATATAATATAATATAATATAATATAATATAATATAATAATAAATACACAATTAATCCAGAAGGGGACGCTTCTGTCCTGCAGGTTCGTCCAGCTCACCAAAACAAACACACGCCCTTGCAGCAGACATTTTAATCCATCCCAGAGCGAGTGAACGTAGACGTGTATCGTCATCTCTCTCAGGTCGGGGTTTGATTGCTGCAGTCTGACGCGTCTGTATGGGTTATTTTCGCTCTGCTTCCTTGATGTGCTGCTGTCACTGGATTATAAGCACAGACATGATCACATCTACGGACGGGATCCTTTGTGGACGCACACGTGAATATATAACGTGCTGGATGAGATTCTGCGTGTAGTTTCGGCGAGATAATGAAGATGTGTAATGGTAAGATCGCGCTCACGCCCATCATCATCATCGTCTCTGTGTGTCGTTGCTATAAGCCTCATCCCTGTCTCAAGACAGACGAGTATCATAGCAACCGCAAATCTTCTGTGTCAGTGATGTCCGGTGTCTTTCATCATCCGTGGATGCTTTATAATGTCTTTTAATTCCTGATGCTGTGTCATGAGATTGAGATGCTGTTGATAGTTGACTGACAGCTGTTAAATGAGTTACGAAGAGGTGATGGCATCAGTAGGTAACGTGAATATCATGGTATTGGATGATTACCATATTCATATATTACATGCCACTTAAAAACACTAGGAAGAACAGTAGGTACCCTGCTGTTACCATGTTATTTGTGCTTAAACCGTGATATTATTAGCATGTTACATGTCTAGAATGTTTGATCATCATGGTACCATATCCAAAGCCTCGATAGTACTTTTTTTGTGATTTCGTTTAGATCCACTATTTTTTTAATAATGCCATTGTCATCAAGAAACATATTTTGTATTTTAGATGATCAGATTATGGACTGACCTGTATGGTAACTGTATTTGCCATAGTACCATAGTTTTCAAATTACCATAGAATCCACAGTGATTGTTACAGTAAAATCGTGGTAACTTGCTCTCAGCCACCTGTTATCATCAAAAACAGCAGTGAAAAATAATGAAAGAAAGATTTTGTGAGTTTTTTTACATAATATCCGAAGCAATAAGCAGAGTCCCTAACATAAAACCTAGATTGATACATTGTGTCTGTTTTGTGTGTGTAGAGTCTGTAGACCTTAAAGAATATGTTTGCGTCAGTTGTGTTGGATACATTTTCTAGGATTGTAATTCTCAGTGCTCTAAAAATAGTAAAGATTTTGTTTGCATTGCAGATTGGTGATATGCTAAATACCTGCTTCAACAGTTGTTTGTGCATGCTTTCTATGTTTCAAACAATGCAAAGCATTGAATGCCAAGATACGTTTAGTTAAGTTTTAGATTATTTAGACATACTCAGTGCCCTTTACAAATCAGATGATAAGTCAAATACATTTACTGTTAAAAGAAGCTCGGTTTTGATGGATGGTAATGTGACATCCATATTTCAGTCTTGAATGAGAGAGAACTCTTTAGCTCTTAAAATGTAGATAATATATTGTGCCACACCACTAATAAACAATAAATAATTGTACATATTGCCAGTTTTTGCAGCTAAGCTGTGTACAAAAAAATGTAAAGGAAGAAAGTTAAAGAAAGCATTTTCATTACAAAGCAATAAGATTTGAGTCCATATTACTGCATATTGTTATTATGTACATTAATAATAGTCTTGACTAAAGGGTGTTAGGTATGACACACAGTATGTATTGCTATATTTATAGTTACTACTTATTGCGTGATATTCATAGCTTTTAAATTACTACATGAAAAAAAAACTTTTCTTTACTAAGCAAAATCATAGAGTCATCTTTCAGCTAGAAGATCTGCTCTTTGACATGTAAACTAAGCTTAATATTTGTCCTCTATAGGTGCTATAAGGATTTAGGGAGCAGATGTTTCATGTTACAGCTGTTACCACATCATGTACATTATGACTACATTGATCAGTCAGGATGATCACATTGATCAGTGCACAATGCAAAAGAACTACCACTTTTTTCTTCATCTACCTTTCTGTCTTTCTCATTCAGGTACAATTAAATTAGAATAATATAGTATTGATAAAGCTAAGGAGGCATTTCAACAGAATAACAGGCAGTTCATTTCTGTGAACGTTAGACCACTGATGGCCGCAGGGTTGGATAATGACTGATAGTCAAGTGAAGTCAAGTCACCATTATTTGTATACAATACAGATTGTGTCAAAGCAGGTTCACAGTGATAAACAGGAAAATAACAGACACAATTAAGGAAACTCAGCTATGGAAACAGTTCAGATTCAGCTGTAAAGCAGCTCTACAGAAGACAAAAGTGAAGTCATCGAGCTTAATTCGATTCAAGTTCATTGTGTCAGTGGTATCAGTGTGGTAATATAAATACATTTTCTGTAAGTGACATTCAGCCCCCAACTAAGCAAGCCACAGGCGAAAGTGGCAAGGAACCCAAACTCCATGAGGTGACAGAAATGGGGAAACAAAATCTTGGGAGTAAACGGGTTCATTTGGGGATCCAGTTGTCCTCTGGTCTAAGCAAACAAACACATTGTGATATTGATTGAGGTAGCAGGTAGTAGATGACTGATTTGGTCCTATCTTGTCCTGGCATGATGCGTTCATAGCTGGCCATAAGGATCTGTGCCGAGGGCTCGTCTAGTCGCAGAGGTGTTTGCTGAGGCTCTGCCCCAAAGGCCTCGTCTCATTGAGGGCTGTGTTGTGGTCGTTTCTGGTTGCAGGTCCACCATCTGGTCTAGATACAGAGCTGATTCGGTTAATACGGTAACCTTGGGATAAGGATGAGACAGACAGACTAAAGTAAGTGTAGATGCCATTCTGCTTATGATGTAACAAGCACATTGGGATTATAGGGGGAGTGTTCCCGCTTCTGGTTGCCAGTTCCCTGTATCACACACACATTCTATAGAGAATTGTCTCTCTCTCTCACACACACACACACACACACACACACTCACAGGCTGCTCTGTTATTGCTCAGGAGACTTCTCAGTTACTGAGTCAATTGTTGACATGCAATACGAATACAGAGCTAATGTGGGTCAAATAATTTGTTCTTGGGAGCATTAGATGAGAAATGCTTGAGTGATTTATATGCATTGATTTTTCTGTATGTCATATACAGCTACTGTTGTTGATTTTGCCATTGCTGATGGAGTATCAAGAAGCGTTTTGAACTATATAATATGTAGCATGAGGTGTGTCTGTGTGGTGATACATGAAATTGTCTGTGATCTTTAGTAATGATGATATAAACTGTAATGTAGTGTTGTGTGTCTGTGCCATCCACAGGCTTCTGAAGTGTGATCCATGAGGCCATGCTAAGACACTAAATTATATAATAAGAGACTAAATGTGGCCGTGGTCTCAATGTAAGTGCTAAAATTGTGTTTCTGGACTTGTATTGATTCCAGTCATTTTTAGGGAATTGGTCCACTAACCTGCTCTTGTCTTCACATTCATGATGCTCAGCTCTGATGTGTTTTCACACCATACATGAGTGTCAGACAGTTTTGTGTGGTTTACTCTCGTCATTCAATGCAGTTTAAGCAGCAGGGTTAATGGAATAGTTCATTCTTTTCATAAAGTATGATTTGAGGTTAAAATTAAATGCACAAAACCCTTGAAATGTTTCTAGGAATGCTATAAATAATCAGCTGGAACCAGCTCAAAATCACTTGCTTTCATACATGGTCTCTAATCCTGCCGATCACAGAAACAACATCATTTTTATGAGAAGTACAGCGAATAAGAAAAGCTCAGCGCAGCGGTGACAGCAGTCTCAGTCTCCACTGGGCTAGAGTAAAATAATAACGGGATTACAAAATATATTGCAAGATATGTAAACTGCCTTATTAAATAACTCCCACTCGACCAAGCAGCTGTTCTCTCTTCCCTCACACAAGGGCATGCTCTTCTCTTATAAGGTGAAGTGTTGCCAGACATCACTAAAAACCAACCTGGTTTAATAAACAAAGGCTACGCTCACACTGTCAGTTTTTGGGATTGGCAACTGCATTTTCTTATAGGTGTGAGTATCAAAATTAGTGGTCGACCGACATTGGTTTTTTTGACAGCCGATGCCGATATCTTGGAAAGCGATATTATAAAGCCGATATAATTTTATTTATTTTAATTAATATTTAAGAAATTTTAAATAATTTGAAAATGGATTTAAAAATAAATGTGTAAAATAAACATATTTATACTTTAAATGACAAAGTATTTTTCTCAAATAAATAAATATAATATATAAAACTCAGTAATCTGGGAAGTTTGTGTGCATTGGGAATCATATTTTTTTCCAAATAAAGCCAAGGTAACACTCATTTTACATACAGCACACAGTGAAAATGACATGAATATGACATTGGGCAAAAGCATGAAGCGCAGCATAATTTGAAATCATGAGTTTAAAGTTTGTCGATCGCGCGTCTCCAGTGAAGCAGAACTCTCCTCCTGTCCACATTCAATTCGCACGGACCGACCGTCACACAGAGAACACGCCATCATGCAGGATACAAAGGCACACTTCAAAAGATCTCACAGCTGGATTTGACTAAGTTTGCAAGATTTTTAAAATTAAATGTTCATTAGTCATTCAAAGATTTGTTTCAATGATATAAATGTGTATTTGCTGAATGCTGACGGAAAACGAGAAAGTATTATAATGTTTGCCTTTCTATAACTAATGATATAAAAGCAATCGTTATAATATTTTTTTGTATACATTTTAATTCCTTTGTTTAACAGTTCTTTCTGATTATTAGACAGATTTCTGTTCATATTAGACAGAACTGTTAACGACGACAGCGAACAAGGAGAATGTGAACACTGTGTGTTCAGGCGCTGCCGCTCTCAGACTGTCAAAATAAAAGACGACACCTCGAACGCATCGACCAAACAGAAAAACTTATCGCCGATGCCGATATTTGAAAAATGCCAAATATTGGCCGATATATCGGTCGACCACTAATCAAAATGTCCCGTTCACACAGCAGCTTACAGTTGTGTTTAGAATACTGTCTGTATGAACGTGCAGTGGGAGTCAAGCCCGTATTCCTTACCTGTAACCATAGCGACAGTGACCAAAGTAAAATCAAAGATGGTGACGTCCATAAAACTGAAAGTCTTATCACTTTCTGACACGACAAGTGTCCAATCGAGCCGTGAGTTCTATCGTCAAATCTTCATTTACCAACAGCAGCTTTTAAATTTGGGTGGAGTGCGGAGTATTTGAGTCGGGCGCAGAACACAAAACTGACGGGGTCTAAAACATTCAGATGACACGCAGCTCATTTCTCCATCACTGTAAGTTACCGAAAACACATGTGAAAACACGTAACACACGTTAGACACCCGTTTGTGTGGCAGAGTGCCTCTCTCTCGCACTGTATGACGTGACAGACAACTAGTTGTCCAGTCCTGTTCCGTTCACACAGCGCGTGTGTTCTGAGAATGCGGTTGTGAGTCCTGAAAATGTACGGGTGTGAGTTCGGTTACAGAATGCGGTTGACACGCCCGTAAATAACCGAACTGTGTGTGAACGTAACCGTATTAAGGACTCAAAAACAGGACTGACAACCGTATTCTGCTGCTGTGTGAACGTGGCCTTTAAACTGACCCCAGTTATTGTGTTTTGTGTTCGAGGAAATATTCTCAAAACATGTAATAAGCAGATATGCCAAAACTGTACCAGCCGAACAAATATATATCTGACTACATGGGACTAGTTTTAAATTACAAAGGGGCACAAAGTTTTAAACTAAAACTAGTTTTAAACTTCTTAAACTAAAGTCAGAGAACATATTATTCTCATCAAGCCAAACAACTTCCAAAAAGACGTTAGTTCACATCATTAGCTCCGCCCTTCAGGAAGTCGGCCGTTTTGAATTAAGTGTGGAATGTTTGAAATTTGCAAACAGTGTGAAATTAATGGCAAAAAAGGGAATCAGGATGTCTCAAATCTTCTATGTGCTTTGTTTGAGTTAGATAAATTGCTGCTCTGTGTTTGGTCATGGGGCCTGATCACAAAGATGTGGCTATTGTGGGTCACAGTCATAGCGCTACCAGCTGGCAACAGGAAGTGTGGCACTTTTAAAAGACTTAGAGATAATCTTCTTGGATTTACCTGCTTAAATTGCATGTGCCCAATGTGCACTGTTTTCCTGGAGCCAGCGGGTAGCGATCGATGCTTGCAGCAATATTGTTTTTTTTTTGGAACTTTACAGTCCATAGTTACTGTATATTTTTAATTGTATGGAAAGGAGCAGTGTGACAATTCAGTTAAAAATTTACACGTATGGTATAAATGATGACGGAATTTTTATTTTTGTTGAACTGTGATGTGTCTGTGTACACGTTTGAGGTTTTGTGTGTTGAAAACAGAAGCTCATGAATTGCCTCAGTTGTGTTCCTCTTCCTGTTCATTTTAGTTTGCCTTTGTCTCATTACAGTGACAGAGGGATTTATGACAAAATAGCTGTAATGGAGAAACTAGTGAGGACATGATCTGACACAGGACAGAGAGCTCTTTATTCAACTGTAATATAAAGCATATCAATATAAATGCTCTTTATGTGTGCGAAAGAGAGCGAGCCATGTGTGTGTTAATGTGCTGTACAGTTAAAGGGGTCATATGATGCGATTTCAATTTTTCCTTTCTCTTTGGAGTGTTACAAGCTCTTGGTGCATAAAGAAGATCTGTAAAGTTGCGCATAGAGGAGAAACAATAATGTACAGTATGTGGAAAATAATGTGTTTTTTTTACTTTAAACCGCATAAACGCATTTCATTACACCAAATACACAAAATAATGTTCTTTTTAGCAGCATTATATGACCCCTTTAAAGAAAAATCCCAGATCACATGTAGTGTTAAAGTAACACTTACTATAGGGCATTGCATTCAAGTCTGAGGGGAAAGACATTCTGTAAGATATGTAAGCAGAAATGTGAAGCTCATATTTTTGCTTATATTAATTTTTCTGTATGTGTGTATTTTGAGCTGTCTAAATTAAAGTCTTTAGCAGTAGAACTAGTGCTCTAGGTGGAGGCTGTTTGTTCTGTGTAAACAGTGATTCACGGATACTGTAGTTACGTCATGTTTCTTTCTGGAAACACTTACATTATCAGAGCATGAGTGAGCAAAACTAACCAGCTGGTCATTACATGAGTTGAAATATTGGATATAACTGTAGATAACAGGGTTTGTGTGATTTCATCACATTAATCTCATGTTAACAGGTGTTATGTTTAAGTGTTAGGGTTATGCTTTTAACACAGTGTTATAATTGCATATTTGTTTATTTACCATCCATTGTAAGTGTTTTTCCATAAACACGTTTCTCGGTTCATGTGGCTGTACATGAATCAGGCTTCTTTTAACTAACTGTTAAGGAGTGTTTAAACAAATGTTATAGCAGGTTAGCATGGGATCAGTCTGTGGTTAATTCTTCTTAACCCATGGCCTCATGAGGTTCATCAGGTCTCTAGACATGTACACTTAATGAGCTCATTATATAGAGCAGAGCCTGTGGGACACGGAACTCACTCATCTCTGTATCCATAGTTACTGCTGCTTTTTCCCATCCTCAATTCATAATTAACAAATATTCATTGTCATTCAGGTCAGAGAGTTGTTTTTAGTTTTGCAGTATATTTGCACAGTCCCCAGTTCTTGTTTTAGTCAAGACATGAATGAAGCTGAACAGTATTATCATGCATCATTATGAAATAAAGTCAAAATACAGAACAATTTGATAAGTGTGTTAAACTAATTCATGGATTCATTTTCTAGTAATAAATATAGACACTAGGAGTAGTCAATATAAAATCAAAATTGATATTCTTTTCTGTATAAAGAAATATCCCAGGTCTTTTATTGTGTATATTAGTCTAGAGAAAATGAAATATTTTTTGTCATATAATCTTTCATCAGAATGTAATAATATTCTCTGCCTCTGAAACAACTTTTCTGTTCTGGAACTGTAGATACAAGAGTTAGCATACTTTCAGCAGCTGTTGCTTAATCAGACATACTAATGTTTTTGAGGTCAAACGTACTTTCCAGTCAACGTCTCATGATCTTTTCCCGTAATATGTACACTGTTTAGCCTATTTTTAGGAGCATTTTGTAACCAGTGGCGGAGCCAGGATGTTTTTATAGGGGTGGCCAGGGAGGGGCCATCAACCAGACTGGGGTGGCACAGAAATCTTCATTATTTCAATATAAAAATGTGATTGACTATAAAGTATTGGACTGTTTTAGTACCTAAAACGCAACTGAATACAATTAATTTCTACTAAATTGTAATTGAGATATTTGTGAATTAGATCAAGTAATGCTGAGTGAATATGACAATTTTCTTAATAAATGCATTTCTTGTCAAGAAAAAAAAGGGACAAAAACTGCAGTTTTGAGGGGTGGCCAAGCTTAGGTCAGTGGTGGCCACGGCCACCTCTGGTCACTCCCTGGCTCCGCCCCTGCTTGTAACATTATTTTCATGAGAACTTTTTTTTTCCTAAAACTTTTCAGTGCTATTACTAAACTCAATTGTATTGTCATTACATCATTTACAGGCAAATGATGTGTGAAAATCTTGGGTGTGTGGTCCAGTCATCGCAGCTGTACAAATAAACAATAAAGCTTAAATACACTTAACACAATAATATACAGAGGAACAATATATAATACAATAAAAACAAACCAAACTGACAGCAGAATCAAACCGTATACAATATATGATATACATGGGTCAAAGATGAAAAGGAGTTTTCAAGCATCAAAACAATAAAAGTTTAATTAATATGTTGTTTCATTTTTACATAAATATATCTGCTACGCTGAATGACGATGGAACATTATTTCACCTTACTTTCTATGTATATAAAAATAACCTTTGTAAATTATGGGCCCTATTTTTACGATCTAAGCACATGGTCTAAAGCGCACGGCGCAGGTGCACTCAGGGCGTGTCCAAATCCACTTTTGTAAGTGAGGACAGCAAAATAAAGTAAACTGTGATAAATTATACCCAAAAATTCTTCATACAGTGGACTACCAGTAAAACTGATACAAATTTGGGACCAAAAATTATTCAGACCGAGTCTGGGAAAAAAACTGAAGTTCAGGTTTGCATGAACCTGGGTGACAACATGCCCAGGAGACTACAGGCTGTCATTAAGGCTAAGGGTTGCCCGACTAAGTATTGATAGTTGTGTAAATACTGTCATACTAACAGCTGTCTAATTTTTTGGTTGATCGTAATCCATTACATACCTTTCTATCAAAGTTATCTAACATTATCAATATAATGTTATATATAATTCATATAATTTCTAGACCACAAAAATGACTGTCTGTAACTTTCCCTGTCTTGACCGAAACCTTCACTGTGTTCACGGGTTTTACCTTACTGAGGGAAGCGGTGGGGGTTTGGCTTTATAGACTAAACTCATTTGCCTTTAGGCCAGAGGACCGTTAGGGTTTGTAGATTTGAGACTGAAAATTTGAGTATATACTGTGTGCGGTGTCCTCAATAATGCAGGTGGTTTTGTCTATAGCACACTGTATTTCAGTACTTATGAAAGGTGTATATGTGTTTTCATGCATATTGTGTGTATGTATTTCTGGCACTGTGAAGCAGAGCAGGTGTGTTTTATTACATAATACAAACAGTTATATCAGAGCTAAAGTGGGCAGAGAGCGCTGCTGCACCTGGCCTCACTCTCTCTTTCTCTCTGTTTCTGTTCTGCTCAGAATAGTCATCTGATTATGTTCACATTTCAAATCCGTTTACAGGCCTTTAGATCCCTACATTTTGTGTTTGTCTGTCATATTTTGTGTGATTTCATAGCAGTGATGTGTCTTTGTGCTAGTTCTGATAGCAGAGCAGTTAACCTCTAGCCAAACTTTGCTGATACAAGCCCTTATTTTAGACATTTCTGAGCACCTGACCTTACCCAACCCCACCCAAGCATTGACAAATATTCCATGTCTTCCGAAGTCAAACTATGGTTTTGTGTGAGGAACAGACCCAAAGTGATTACTGTTTCCATCTGCTGTAATGCTCAAATCACAATCACATTAGGTTTGTTGGACTTTGCCTGGATTTAACCGATTGGTGAGATTTGCTGCTTGGAAACACAAGAATGTCTGAGCTATGTGGTAAACAGTCTCGTTGGCAGGCTGTAACAATGAACATAAGAATGTTTGGAAATGGCCTTTCTGAATGGGCTTGTTAGGGCATTGCACAGCTAATGAGGCTAAAGTTAATGTCGTTGTATTCACACAGACCAGAGTAATGTCGTCATACCCAAAACCGTGTGACCCGGCCTGAACCTAAAACACTCACTCTTTGTATAATTCATAACTGTGCCTTTATTATGCACAATACAATAAGATGATTGTTCTTCTGTTTTGTTGTTGCAGGAGAATCCAAAGTATAAGCTGTAAAGGCTCCGCACCTTTTCTGGAAAGGGGGCGGAGGCAGTAGCTCATTTGCATTTAAAGAGACAAACATCAAAATAGCTTGTTTTTGCTTCCACCCAAAAAGGGGCATTTAGGGCATGGTATAATAAATGATCTGTGGGGTATTTTTAGCTGAAACTTTTTCTTGTCAAAAGGGGTATATTAGGTCCCCTTCAAGTTTCACACTGTTCCTCGCATAAATGTTATATGGCTTCGGAAAACTTGGAATGCTACACAATTAGTTTGTAATACTTTTATAATGTTTTTGGTCAGTGTTTGTAATAAATACCTTTTATCTGCCTGTTACGTGTTTTCTGTGGATTTACTACAGACCCTCTGTGTGTCTGGCAAGATGACATTTTGGTTCAGCTCATTCTCAGTTCCTCGCCTATGGCCGTCAGACAGAGGTGCTTAGCATCTCCTCACTAATCTAGTCTAGCTGATGCTTGATACATCAGCGCTGCCTGTAGGGCTGCACGATTAATCGAATGCGATTGTCATGCGCATTTTGATAGTAATGCTGGTTGTGTTTATTATTCACGTTGAATCAATGAAAGCAGTTTAATCTTCTGTTTATTCAGCTGCAGCTATAGGCATTTTCTGGGTTTCTTCTGCGAGGCGTATTTGGAGTTTCAGCGCAAGAGCCCCCTCTGGCCTTTGGATGGAGATTTACTGCTGACCACAGAACCGTGCTTCACTGAAAGATACGCATGACAATCGCAGCTTCTGTCGAATCGCGATCTCGATTCCATTTCGATTTATCGTGCAGCCCTAGCTGCCTGTAAATCTTCAGCATCTCCTTTACTCTGAGCATGAGATGAGATTTAATGGGAGATGAGCAAATACTCATTCAGTTTCTTCACATCTGCTGTGCTCTCTCTTACTGAAGCATCTGGATATGAATTGTGAGTACTAAAGATAACAATTTAAAAATCATTCAAGTACAATTAAAATATACAATTACTTTCCAAACATTGATGCGGATGAATCTGATTAAGCTAAAGGGGGGGGAAATCATCTTAATGATTTAAATATTTTAACTTTATATCAAAGCATATAGAAACCAGCAGTTTACTTTATATACAGCCACACCTTTGGTTGTCAATTTATCCATGTGAATTGTAATTCTAAATACTTTTTTGTTTACCCATCTTGATTGTTTATTAGTAATACTATATGTTATAAAACTATTGAAAAGGTTCTGTCGTGCTTTTTCTCACATGTTCTTGAAAAAGTTCGCTAAAATGGTTAAAAGTAGTTGTTTCTTTGAAATTGTTTTTGATGTAACCAGCTCTCACAGTAACACGTACCTCTGTTGGGTAATTTTATAATAATTATGCTACTCGATCATGCTGATATCTTGCTGACCAAAAACTGAAATCCAATCTCTGTGCAGGAATATTGGATCCAGTTTCCTTAACAAAAGCACATCTGAAGATATCCAGATAGATACACATAAAGATATCCAGCTGATTTTTGTCTGTTCCCTAAAACCAGTTAGCAAAACTATATTTTGTCTGGTTCCAAAAACAAAAAGTCTTCAACCTGAGAGGTCTAAAACAAGCCGTGAAAAAGCAGGAAGCAGTTGACAAAGTCATAATAAAAATTGAACAGTGTTGAGTAATCTTAGTTGCATATGTTTCAGTGCTTACTTCATCCCTACTTTGTCAGGATTTTGTCTCTACTGGACTTCGTCCTGTAGTCAGTCTGACCAGCACAAATCAGTCAGTGTACTTGCTAAGTCATGACATATCAAATACTGTTTCCACTTTCCAGGTCCAAGCATATAGTCAATTTAAAGTCAGAATGCAATCTTTATACCCGTCCATTAGCACTATTTATTTAGAGCACACTTTTATGTATACCTTTAAGCTATACTTATCTAGATTAGAAAAAGTTTAGGATCATATATTTTTTGAGGAATACTAGCACACACTATTAGCACCATTTGTTGTTTGCTTTTGGGATGTTTTTTGATTTGCTTTTGATATCAGACTTAACTGGATAAACATATGGATAAATATTTTCAGAAATATGTTCATGCCTTTTATATTTTCTGTGTTTTATGTGTTGTCTGTGTTACATGTATGAAGCAGGTTTTGTTAGCCACCTGTCAGTTTTTCTATATTTACAATATTATTTATATCTGGTTACTCTAGTTCTCGCTCTCATTTCTACTTCAGTTTCTCTTCTGTTATCCAGGGAATTCAAATTCTTTTTAAAGTTTTCTCTTTAGATCGCTGTGTTTCGTTGTGAAAGCGAAACTACTTTGTTTGGCCTTCCTTCGTCGAATTCGCCAGCCGCGCCATTCTCAAGCCTGCCGGCCTCCGCTCACTCTAGGCCGCCGCTCACTCTAGGCATCCGGCCTCCGCTCACTCTAGCCCGCCGTGTGTTTCGTTGTGAAAGCGAAACTACTTTGTTTGGCCTTCCAAAAGAGGACACGACTAGAAATCAGTGGTTAAGTTGTATTTACAACACTGTTCCAGAACAGTACAACCCAAAT
>NW_015664037.1:184095-184492 GCF_001515625.1 Sinocyclocheilus rhinocerous | reverse complement strand
CAAATACACAAAATAATGTTCTTTTTAGCAACATCATATGACCCCTTTAAGAAAAAAGTTAAGAACATTCTAAAGCAGTGCTTCTCAAAGTCCGGACTCCGGTCCGGATCCGGACCCGGAGGGAATTCAATCCGGACCCGCCTCAATTTCATATCTCAAGAGCACTAATTATATTTCCTACTTTGATAAACGCATGTTAAACTTGTAAATCATTTTGTTTAGTTTTTTAATGCCTTTTTGGAGATGGTCCGAAATGAAAGCGAAGGCGAGATATTCAAACTTTTTCTTCGTGACATTTGTTGTCATGACATCCGTAAGAGAGCGTATGACGTTTGACGTAATCGGGTGACATTTCACTGCTAATATGAGGAAATTTTTTTTTTTTTTTTTTATCAGT
>NW_015664037.1:182757-183369 GCF_001515625.1 Sinocyclocheilus rhinocerous | reverse complement strand
CGCATAAACACATTTCATTACACCAAATACACAAAATAATGTTCTTTTTAGCAACATCATATGACCCCTTTAAGAAAAAAGTTAAGAACATTCTAAAGCAGTGCTTCTCAAAGTCCGGACTCCGGTCCGGATCCGGACCCGGAGGGAATTCAATCCGGACCCGCCTCAATTTCATATCTCAAGAGCACTAATTTTATTTCCTTCTTGTAAATCATTTGATTAGTTTTTTTAATGTCTTTTTGGAGATGATCCGAAATGAAAGCGAAGGCGAGATATTCAAACTTTTTCTTCGTGACATTTGTTGTCATGACATCCGTAAGAGAGCGTATGACGTTTGACGTAATCGGGTGACATTTCACTGCTAATATGAGGAAATTTTTTTTTTTTTTTTTTATCAGTTATATGGCCATTTGACTTATAGCAGTGTCCAAGTGTTTCCCATAAATTGAGTTATTTGCGGCGGCCCGTCACCATATCAAAACTAACAGGCACAAATAGCTAGATTTTCCAAAAGGCATATACTTCGTTGAAACATGAGCATTGCCAAAGACTATAGAATACCCAAGACATGTCACTCGTATAGTTTTGAATGGGGAAAAATGCAATGCTCAA
>NW_015664037.1:160586-180273 GCF_001515625.1 Sinocyclocheilus rhinocerous | reverse complement strand
GCCAATCGCTAATCGGTAAAGTCAGCGCGTCACTGCAGCTGCCGTTAGAAGTCCCGGTTGCTATAGAAACAGTCAGCATTCTGAGACATGCGCTTAGGACTGCACATGCGCACTGGCTGATCTAGCCTGAATAATAAGTTTTTTCTAACGCTATTTGAGCAAAATAAACAACATTTATGACACAGTTGATATCAGATTTCTTTGGTAATTTCAAATATGAAATTTGATCGCAAGGTTAGTGAACAGTTTTGTAGAATTTGATGTTTCCCCATTCAAAGAGATAGGAGTTGCACTTGCATGCCCGAGAGGCATTTCAAAGATGGCTGCCGAGTGACATGACTTGTCTTAAAGGGACTTTGGCATTGCACGTTTCAAAATCAAAAGCGCAGGTGTTTTTATATGAATGCATCTTTGAAAAGAACCGACCGTTTTCAGAAAAACTCGATGTCATTTTCATTTCGTCTTTCCTGTAATCAGAGCCATTGAGATGTAGCATTTGTGAGCGCAATGCTTATTTGATTACAGCTGTTACCGGGAAACCATTATATCTGCTCTCTAAAAACGCCTCCTGCTGGCAGAGAATGAATTTGCATTTGCAAGTCTGAGGGAAACACTGCTGTCTTGTCAGCAAACATAAACAAAAAGCTTCAGAATTGTGTTGAGAAGCGCTTAAGTTTTGAGCTATGTATTATTACTATGAATTAGGCTACTACTACTACTATTACCATCAAACTCTCTTTTATGAGATGAAGGAGGGGAAAAAGAAAATAGGCTAAACATATCGACCAAAAAATCGGCATCATACGCCTCCTGCTGGCAGAGAATGAATTTGCATTTGCAAGTCTGAGGGAAACACTGCTGTCTTGTCAGCAAACATAAACAAAAAGCTTCAGAATTGTGTTGAGAAGCGCTTAAGTTTTGAGCTATGTATTATTACTATGAATTAGGCTACTACTACTACTATTACCATCAAACTCTCTTTTATGAGATGAAGGAGGGGAAAAAGAAAATAGGCTAAACATATCGACCAAAAAATCGGCATCATATATTGGCCATCGATCGCTAGAAAAACCCATATCGGTCGGCTGCTAATGCAGCCGTTTTAGGTAGGCGTGGTTGACTCTTAACTTTTATAAAGAATATCTCTTTGGATTTGAGACTAGTCTTTGCAACTTTACAGATCTTCTTTATGCACTTGTAAC
Organism: Sinocyclocheilus rhinocerous; assembly: GCF_001515625.1. Classification (NCBI taxonomy): domain Eukaryota; kingdom Metazoa; phylum Chordata; class Actinopteri; order Cypriniformes; family Cyprinidae; genus Sinocyclocheilus; species Sinocyclocheilus rhinocerous. The sequence continues at coordinate 179,071 of NW_015664037.1, read as the reverse complement.
ACTCCAAAGAGAAAGGAAAAATTGAAATCGCATCATATGACCCCTTTAAATGAATTGTTTTGCCACTTTTGCAATTGTTATTATTAATGTATTTTGAATGCAAAGGGCACTTTATTTTTCAAAAAAATAGTGTTGATTTGTTATGCATGTTATGTATGTTTATTAAAAACAAGTTTTGTAATAACCAATTGTTCCGGTCCGGACCTTTGACACTGATGAAAATTCATATTTGGACCTTTGAATGTAGACTTTGAGAACCCCTGTTCTAAAGAAATGTTTTGGGGAATAAAAATTTTTCTTCCCTTCGTTCTTAAGTTAAAAAATAAGAAGAAAATAGTACTAAGAGGAATTTTATTCTTACGTTTTATGAATCTGACCCCTGGTCTCTCCTTCGACGGTCAGACATGTGATTTACGGATTGATTGAGCTCGAGTTTCCATTATGAAGATTGCTTTCAAAATCCCTCACACTTTCATCCTGGGAAACACCAAGAGAAAAAAAGGTCTGTGAGCTTGTGATTAAAATCAGGGTGTTCCCTCTGTAGGGCTTAGAAACTTACTGGTAATAAGACCCCAGTCTATTTCTAGGATAACTGATATAATAATAATGATAGTGATAACATGATAATTACCTCAGTCACATGTCATCACCGTTCTAGCAAAAATGAATGCCCTTATATAGGTTCTGAACATCTACAGCTACTTGGTTTGAGTCTTTGAGGGTCTGGTCTTGACTATTCATTTAGTTCTAACTGGATAGCAGAAAATCAGATTTGGTCTATCCATCCATCCATTGTCCTGTGGTCCCGTCATGGGGATGCTAGAGCCTAAACCTGCATCTTTGCCAAAGTTAGCCAAAGTTGGTTAGGTCATTTTTCTCGGTAACACTTTAGTTTAGGGAAAAATTCTCACTATTAACAAGTTGTTATTAACATATTGGCTTTTTATTATTACTTATAAAGCACATATTCTGCATGACCATATTTTAGTTTCCTTAATCCTACCCTATACCTAAACTTAACAACTACCTTACTAACTATTAATAAGAAGCAAATAAGAGTTTATTGAGGCAAAAGTCACAGTTAATAGTTAATTAATGGTACAAATTGGTCCCCAAACTAAAGTGTGTCCTTTTTCTCATATTTGTGTGTTAAGTCAGTCTTGCTTTACATTATAGCTGTGTGTCCTGTTTCACATTTCCAAAGAGGCAATATTTCACCTGCTAAAACTGCTGTGTTCCCATAATGTTTGGATAACTGTTTACCCGTATTCACTCTCAGTTTTCCACACATAGTTTCATTCCATTTCATCCCTGGGTTTCTTCCTGTTAGTGTTGGCATGACAACGATCCACCTCATGGATGGCAGATGCGTGTCAGGAGCTGAATCTTTCTGTTCAGGAGAAATGGTGCACTCTTTATTACCTGCGATTGTTTCATCTCACTGCTTGTCTGATGGAGGACATGTTGTTCTCATTTCCTGAACAGGTGGCTTTGCGTGGGCTCACAGGAAATGAATGTGATAAGCAGGAAATATTGAAATCAGTAACCGTAATATTAGATGCCCAAACACCTGAGTGACATGGCAGACGAATGAGCTTTTTTGCTTATTATTATTCATTGTCATTTTACTTACTATTTTATTATAATATTTAAAAACTGTATATTGAATTATATGCTGTCTTTAAATGTGTTTGGATGTGATAATGTTATTTGCTCTTTTATGTGTTCCAATTACTCGATTAGCAATGATAATAATATGATTTTTCTGCTTACGTGCTTCTCCCCAAATGATGTCTGAAGATCATTTTGTCATTGTCATTGTGTAATATCGCGTTCATAATCGCAGATGAATCGCCTGCGATTATGAACGCGATATTGCGTAGCTTGTCAGTGAACAACGGCTCTGTGTAGTAAATGCCGCTCCATCTGAAAGCACGTGATGGAGATTTACTACTAATCACAGAACCGGCTATACAGATGAGATGTGCATGACAATCGCATGCGATTAATCGTGCAGCCCTATTATGCATCTTTCTTATCTCTAGAACTCTGTTTCTTCTGTTATGTGGCATCTTGCCGATTGTATATGCCGTTCACATATTGTATGAACAGTGTGTGTTCTGTATTAAGATGTATCTATTTTTGATCTGCTCTGTTTGGAGATTGAACGCTCCCTGCAGATCTCAGATATTTTCAGCCCATTCACAAGCACCTCCTGTGACCTGTGGGCTGAATATGGCCATCTCCCACTGTCCTGCATCCTGTTCTTCTCTCCGCAGTGTACAGACTACATTAGTGCTTCCTGACTGCTCCATAGACAGTCTCAGGAATCCCCTCACACACACACAGTAAAAGTGGGAAGCTCTACCGGGCCGGTGGGCTCCCATGAGGAGTCCCATTGTGCACTGCACGCGCCAGTAATTTCATTTATTATGGCATCGTGTCCTGACCAGACTGATAAGAATTTCACAGCAGAATCTTTACTAGTAGTGTTGAAATGGTATGATGTGACTGAAGCTTCTCTAGCCAATGAATTAAAGTCAGCTTTATCTACAATTTACTGTTTTTAGTACACTTTCCTGGTGTAATTGTGCAAAATTGTTTGCTGTTTGTCATACTTTCCTCTCCAGGCTCATAGTTAATAAAAAGTGAAATATATGTTTAGGCTCTTATGGATAATGTCAACTCCTCGCTTTTTCAGATCGATGAGCTTTGTAAAAATCGACGCGTTTCAGAAAGGCGGGGCATAGAAGAGAAACAATAATGTACAGTATGTGGAAAATAATGTGTTTTTTTAACCTTAAACCGCATAAACACATTTCATTACACCAAATACACAAAATAATGTTCTTTTTAGCAGCATCATATGACCCCTTTAAATTGAATGGCAATATGTTAAAGATTTCAACAATAACAGCAAATAATGATAGTTAAGAAATGAAATGTTACCAGTGTGATGCATGGAGAAGCTCTGGAGGATGAACTTGACCTTTAACCTCCAATTTCCAGTCAGAAATCCTTCTCACAAGTGGTTGGCAATTTGCTCTGCAAACTCACATTCAGCACCGACTCCATTCTAATATGCACTTACCACCATCCAGTCAAATCCTGATAAATAAAATCAAGTTCAGCCCTACATTATTTAATTGCTGAATATCTTGTTTCACATAGAAATGCATCACAGATGTTAAATGGATTGAGTTGAATGCTGTATATCATGTTGACTTTAAGTGCATGAATCTCAGATGTCTTGGGTGGAGTTGTTTTTTTTGTTTGTTTTTTTTTACAGTTCTGAACTTTAAAGACAAGATCCAATTATTATACTTATTTTACAGAATTAAGTTTATTTTGTGGCTTAAATAAATTACATGCTATTTAGAGACTGACACGTTTGGCTTGTCAAAAATATTACATTCAGCTGTCGCAAATTTGTTGACTTTTGAAAATCAAGTTCTTTTTTTACCCAGGAAAGGAGTAGGCCTAGTTTTGATGCACAAAGTTGTTTTAATTGTCTCTTATATAAAAAATATTTTATTAAAAGTCATGAAAATGCAGATCCTGTTGTAAATAATAGTGAAAAATCACTGTTCCACTTCCATTATAAATTTTGACTCATAGATAGATTTACCATATTCGTATCAGTCTTCATAAGTGTGAGCTGGGAGGCAACACTTCTGTTAGAGGACGAGGGGATCCCTTCTGAGCCAGTCTAAAGCACTTCTACACCAAATCTTAAGCCTTACACTAAGTCTTCAAGCCTTTGATCAAGCACATTCCAGCCTGTGTGTGTTCCTGTGCTCTATATATCACACATACACACACACACACATACACACACACTAAAACCTACCAGGCATCTTTCAGTCAGATGTTCTGCTCCATCATGTCAGTGTTTATAATGGTGAGTCTTTCTTGTGTCTGGCTGCACTGTTCTGATGTTTCCTGAGATTGGCACTGGACGTTCACATTAATTGAATGCGAGTGCTGAATCTATGCCAGTACTGCAAATCAGCACTGTAATGCTGAGATAGTCCTCTCTCTCTCTCGCTCTCTCTCTCTGTGTATGTGTAGCTCCCTCTCAGGGAATTGTCCACAAGACAAGATCTTTTTTCACATCATTCTTTCATTCATGTCAAGCAAATGAAAGAATCCTTCACTTAACACAGTTCTTTTAAAATGTGCTTTGCTATCTGTCAGTAAATTGTACTTTTAAATATGGAAAACTTTTTAAAAATGTAATACTAAAATGGATCCCGCTTTGATTTTGATTGACTGAGCGAAGTTCAAAGCCGTTGCAAAGGCAAACACACACCTTTGACCTCATTACATCAGTATTAAGGCAGCGCTGTCCATGTGTTGCTAGGCGAGAAACTAACCTGTAAGAAACCAAATGTAAGATTAATGCTGTAAAACTATTTTAATTATTTTCAATTAGTTTTAAAATCAGGTTACATAAAACAACTCAAAACTTCTTAAAATGAACAGCATATAGTTTACTGAAAAGACAAAAGCATTATCTGGCATTAATGCCAATTAAGAGAAAATCTAGCATCTTGCGCCATAAGTGGCATGTTTTAAATTATTATTTATTTTTTTTACTGATTAAGAAAATGTTTTTTGCTGTGTGTATATATAGCACATACCTAAAGCCATACACATTGTAGTGCACAGTATAAATTATGTTATTCATAATATTACATACAAAATGGTTAAAACGAATAAAGACTCTTTATACTGTTACACACACGACTTGGGCTTAAAGGCCAAAGTACAAGTTTGTCCTTGTTTGCTCCGTCTTGCGAACAGTGCATGTGACATACTTTTCGTCATAAGCACAGTCAGCTGACCACATGGACTTTGAGTGTTTTGAGTGCTCAGAAGGTCTACTAGGTAGTGTGCACAACGAACACGTCCATTGAAGCTCACAGTCAATGGAGTATACAGTACTTTGAACGGCTTGCATACTCTACTGTGCGCTAGACGGAGCGGAGTGAGAAATGAAGTATAACCAGGCCTTAAATTCTCAATTTTAAGTAAGTTTCATTAATTGCACTAGTGTCATTTCCTCATGTACCCACAGCTACACATTAACTACACAACAGCTCTGACAAACTAAGTGCAAATCATGTGATTTCTTTTTTTTTTTCCCAATTCAAATAATTTTACTACTACAATATTTAGTAGAATGTATTCTGTAGTAATCAGTGTGTGATTTCACTGACATTCTGTTCTTTTATTGCCCACCCTATGTACATGTTAAAATAATCAGAATTCCTTTACAAATAGGGTAAACGTACCTATTAAGCTCACCAAAATCTACAAAAAGATTTTTCAGTACAAAAACTTATGTTAAAATAAAAGATTAATCTCTCACACAAAAATATTAAATTTTATTTTAAATGACAAAAGCATTTCAATTAAGATATACATCATTAAATGCAAAAAGTCCGGCTGTGCTTAATGGGTAAGCCTACAGTATGTTAGTAAGATATTATTCATGAACTATGTAGGGGATATTTTGACCCGCTAAATGTTCACCCTGTTATTGTCTAATCCATCGCCTCAGTGATCCTAATGTGGTGCAATTTTGGTTCAAAATTTTTACTTTGTAATTTGTTGAAATTAGTTGTCAGTTGTTAAAAAGCAGTGTTTTTTATACAGTATACTATTAGGGGCGTAATCGGTACGGGTCTTTCGGTACAGCATTGTTTTAACCGCTGCACGAGTGGAACTTCATTGGAAAATTCCAGTTTTATATATTGTTACTTTTGATAAGAAACAGTCTCATCTTTCAAATTATGTCCATTTTTTTCAGGAAATTCAAACAATAAATGGCATTTTGGCGCTCTTTGATGTGGTGTGACAAATCGCCGCATAAACACCTCCATTTAAACGCCACAGCAGAACCCGAGTGAGCGTGATCATCCCTTCCTCTTTACTACTAGTTTTAACACGAAATAAACAAGAATGAACATCTGATGCCTCATGTAATCGCTCAATCTGTGTTTTAAGACAAAAAACAAAATGTCACGTAGCATTACATTTACCTCAGGCAAGTCATCAGTGTCCACAGCTCGAGGAATTAAGTCTAGACAAGAGCATTTCGTTGAAAAATTAGACAATATACTCATTATATTTTACTTTACCTGTTAGTGATGTCTTAATTATTTAATGTATGCTTCAATAAATCTGTTATGAAACAAGTTATGACAGTCACATGTGTAAATTAGTATATTTCAACAACAAATAGAAATTTCATAATTTAGAAGTTAATTTAAAAAACTGCATTATGTGCAATTTAAATTTTTTTAAGTGTTGATTATTATATTTAAAAATAAATAGTAATTTAATTTAACTTTGGGCTCTGTTGTTAATTGTAACCTTATAGTAATGTAAAAGGGCAAAAATGCATTACATTACTGGGGTTATATTAATGTATCACTGAAGGGTACTGTCTTGAGAAGTTTCGATGGCAATGGCATTATTTTCTTCTCCGTATAAAGCGCAACTCTGCTTTGTTTACAGTGGTAAACAAGGAAACGCTATAGTGTTCATAAGCAGTGTTGCCAAGTCCGCGGAAATGGGATACTTTAACACTGTTGCCGCGGGTTGTTGTTCATGTCCGCGGGTTGAAGTGACCCCAATAACGTGATATTTAGTCCCTGGAATGTGAATTTTACTGGAAGATCCCCGCCGAAAAACGTGTATTTTACCCCCGGAATGCAATTTTTACAGGGGAACCCCCCTCGAAATGCGATTGGACTAGTTTTATTGCGAAAACCTGGCAACCCTGTTCATAGGCGCCACCTGCTGTCAGAGAGTGCGTCTCATTCAGACCTGCTGTTTTTGTTTCGTGCAGATGTTTCATGTAGCAAATAAATAAATAGCACACTAAAGTCAGACCATTCTGTTTTTGTTTTAAATCCTGAAATTAATCTAAATCAAATCATAAACAACTGCCCGTGCAGATCGTGATTAAAATGCAGTGGTTGCCTCTAATTTCAAATGGCTAGATACTTTTGTTTAAAGCCAATTTGTTTGTTATAAAGCAAATAGCCAATAAATAAATATGCTTAAAAATCTGTATCAATATCAGAATCCAATTTGCTAGTTAAAAAAAAAAAGAAAGAAAGAAAAGAAAATCTGAATTCTGAATCAGCTATGATCGGCGCATCACTAATTACAATACTAAGTAAAAGGCCTCAAATTTAAAGTACAATCTGGGATGTCTTTTTCTATCAATTCTTAGGTAGATCTATCTTGTCTTTCATAAAGGCCGAGGTCAGGGATCAAAGAAAGAAAGAAAAGAAAATCTGAATTCTGAATCAGCTATGATCGGCGCATCACTAATTACAATACTAAGTAAAAGGCCTCAAATTTGAAGTACAATCTGGGATGTCTTTTTCTATCAATTCTTCAATAGGTAGATCTTGTCTTTCATAAAGGCAGAGGTCAGGGATCTTCGGCCTAAAAAGGTTGGTGACCACTGGTTTAGAGCATAAGCTAATTTTTTTATTTATTTAAAGAAAGAGCAATTTGTTCAGTAAATCACTGTTTAAAAAAAAAGCAATTTTATGTTTCGTTTTTTCCCCCTGCTGTACTGAAACCATACCGAACCGTGATGTCAAAACCGAGGTACGTCATGTTTGTGTGATGTTACACCCATATATACTATATATATATAATTTTTTTTTCTCTCTCCAGTGTTATAAGTGCACATGAGTAGAATGTTTTTGAAAGACACACTCAACACTCATTCACTTTGGCTTTGCTTTCCCTTTTACAAACTCTCCATTGCTTTTATTGTATTTTCACATAGACATTTTGCAGTCAGTTGACTTTAGAAATGTCTAAGAAAATATAATAAAAGGAATAGAGAGATTGTAAAAGGGAAAGCAGAGCCAAAGCCAGACTACCATATCAAGACAGGAGTTATGTGTATGTGTAGATCCTTACACCACAACCCACTAAACTTAAGTCAAACCCTACTCTTTAGACCCAATTTATCAACTGAGGTATGTATAATTTGATATCAACAACTGGCATCAATATTTCTAAGGATGTTTTTGTTGTAAATTAATTAATGGATGAGCGTTGAGTGTCTTTCAAAAACATTCTGTGCACTTCGAACAGTGAAATGTGACTTTACATAAACAAGCAATTTTGTTAAATACCATATTTTTGATTATATATCACTAATATTTTATTAAATAGGGATGTCTTTTGATTTATTCAAAGCAAGGCCAAAAGGCACCAAATTGTTGGAAGGACATGTAAAGAGCCTACATGGAGTTCATTTGAAATCATAAAAATTATAGCGCTGCTTCTGGCTGTGTGCCCTAGTTGAGCACTCTGTCTCTCAGTTGAGGAAATACATTTGATGTGATGTCTCATCTCTTTGCTGTCGTTGTTTTAGTGCTTTACCCTTGACTGCTTTGATCAGCTTTAAATTCAGCATTCTCTTTTGCTCCCTTTCTTTTCCTTGTTGTGAGAAACTTCAAACAGCTTTCGTCAGTCATTCCCTTCAAAGACTGCCTTTATTATATATTCTTAAGGCAGTTTTAGTCAGCTCAGAGAGATCATTGCTATATGTAGAAACAGGTCAAATTGCCAAATGTAATCAGTGGAAATATGGGATGATTAATTACTGAGGTTCTTAGATGTTGGGAGATAGACTAAATAATTCTGAAGCATTTCTTGTGTGTGGCCAGCCATGACAGCAGGACATGTTTTGGTTTAGAAGCTGTGTTAGTTTTCTTTAATAATCATTAAGCTCTCCTCCCTGTGGACCGGAGACCAGCTGTCCTTTGGGAAAACTGTTAACAGCAATTTGCCTGCTACTGTTGACTTAACAATAATCTTTTTCCGTCATGTAGAGAGTAGAAAAGCAGAGTTTGTCTGATGCATGAATCATATGAAATGAATGAAAAAATAAAGAGCGGGATGTGCACAATGCTAAAAAAAGTTAATACGCAATACCCTGTGGGAAAAAAAAGAACTCAAAGTGGTGCACAAAGACTAGAAACTGTCATTACCAGTATAAAAGGATGAACATACCACACACAGTACCTAAAACAGAAAACTTTTAAAGGGGTCATATCTTCGAATCCGCCGGCCGCGCCGTTCTCAAGCCCGCCCGCCTCCGCTCACTCAAGCCCTCCACTCACTCTAGGCCGCCGGCCTCCACTCACTGGTCATTTCTCCGATCACAAATGCAGACATGGTGTTATGTTTATGCGGCGCGATGCAACACGTAAAAAGACAGTATGAGTCATTATAATTCGTAATTATGTCGATGAGCTTTGTAAAAATCGACGCGTTTCAGAAAGGCGGAGCTTAGAGGAGAAACAATAATGTACAGTATGTGGAAAATAATGTGTTTTTTTAACCTTAAACCGCATAAACACATTTCATTACACCAAATACACAAAACATCATATGACATCATATGACCCCTTTAATATAATATTCTCTCTGCACTTCAGGCTTCCACACACACACTTTTTTATGTCAAGGGGGAGGGCGTGACCTCAAAATTAAAGAATAATGTAGACATAATGTCAGCAGGGCACTTTATTAGAGGGACAATTCACCCAAAAATGAAAATTCATCCTTATTTACTCACCCTCAAGTTGTTACAAACCTTTATGAGGCCCTGTTTTCACTTTGTTTCAGAAACAATCTCCGTCCACACTACACAACCGAAAACGCATGTCACATGACCATTCACGCAGGTACAGCAATGAGAATTATGTTATTGTTTATACAGTCAAGGATACACAGAGCGAATTTGGGCAGCCACGCCATCATTTTCAAAAGTCTCCGTTTTGGTCTGTTTATACTGAAATGCAACCCCGGAGTTTTCAAACTAAAACGTGGTCTGCAGCGTTTTTGAAAGTCTCCGTTTTCGAGGGTCAAAAACGTCAGAGTAATGTAAACGACAGGCGTTACTGTAGCAAAAGTAATGCATTTTAAAACAAAAACGCACTAGTGTAAACGTTTCTTTCTTCAGTTGAACACAGAAGCTCTGTTTGGTGAAGCGGTCATAGCCGTGCTTTATTATAAAATCAGCTTTAAGAACCAGAACTATCCATTTTATAAATGCATTTTTTATACAGTCACATAAGAATGTAAAAAATAAATTAATAAATAAACTTGCAAAAATTCCAGATCTAACTATCAACATGTTTAGAGTGTTTTCCCTCTTAAATGTATTTATATGGTTAGGCATTCAAACATAAATATAAACAGTTTTATTAACTGTACTAAAATACCTAAATACTTTATTATCTTTATGTAATAAGTTTTATCTTTATTCCTGATATCTTTATTATTTATCTGTATAGTATCTTTATTTTGTTAAATTCCTTTATCTTTAAAATAACAAAAATACATGAAATACACAATTTTTTTATAATTTATTTTTCATTATCATCATGTTTCCACATCCTTCCAAAGCAAACTTTAAATCTTTCCAAAACATGTTTGACATAAAAACAAGAATTGGATTGAAGTTTGACAATATCTCACATTGTTTCGCCAAAGCACTATACTTCTGGTGGAATAGTAATATTCTTGGGCCTATCTGTAACACAAAATAAAAAGAAAATGTCTTTTGGATTCATGAAAGAATGGTGGCAGCGACAGTGCATTGCACTGACTATAGATGAGCAATGCTATAAAACTGTTGACCTGCCAATTATAAACATTAGACCTAAAATGTTAACATAATAAACCAATTATTTACCATTCCACTCAAAAAAGTAATATTTTCTGTATATATTTTAAACATAAATCGAATATAAGTTGTTCATTTGTGCTACTAAAAGGAACAATGTACATATGACTGTTTAGTTGATGGTTTGAATTCCTTAATAAACAGAAATAAACAATCCTTACAACAATCATTTATTTTGTTCTGGCTTTAGAATTACTAGTAATTTTGGTTACTTACTTACATGTTGTGCTGGAATTATGGTAGTATCCATATTTCACAACTAAGAACTGTTTTTGGTCTAACAAGGAAGTTTGGATTTCTGAAACTTACAGTATTATTGCACAATGTGCACAATGACTCTTATGTGTCAAAAGAGCAAGGAAAATTTTATTTCTCAATTCATGACCACTTCAAGTGGTTTCAGATGTGTGCTGTAACGTTTGGTTTGGTTAAGTTTTGTTCTTGTTTTGATTCATGTCTTTTATTATGTCATGTCTTTTAGTTTGAAGCTTATTCATGTTCACAGTCCAGTCTTGTTCATGGTTTCCTGTCCCTCAAGTTTCCCTTTCCTTTCTTGATTGTGCTCAGGTGTTCCTTGTTTGTGTCATTAGTTCTATTGTGTGTGAATAGCCTACATGTTTCCTTTTGTCTGGTGTCTGGATTTGGCTTTTATGTAACCTTCTTCTTTGGTGAGTGTCTTGTTTTTGGATTTGTCAAGTTTAGTTTGTGTCTAGACTTTGGTGTATTGTTTTTTGTTTATCTTTTAAAAATAAAATAAAATAAAGCACTTGAATTCTCAACTTTGACTCACCACAAAGTGGATTGTGCACAAACTGGTTACCCTGGTATTGTTGCAGGTAATCTAGCTTGACTTGTGTAGGAATGATGGGTGGCCAGCTGAAACCAGCACAAATGTGTGAAAAATTTCCTTGTATTGGTTACCAGTAATGGTTTTAAGTGGTCTTTTAAATGGGTAGTCCACCTAAAAATATATTCTGTCATCATTTACTTACATCCCAGATGTATATGACTTCCTTTCTTCAGAGGAGCACAAAGATGTTTAGAAAATAATTTATTTTTTATTTCGAATGAATGGGTTCCCAAATACTGATGCTCCGAAAAGCACAGACTTTGTTTATTATGTAAACCATATAATGCCAGTCAATGAATTTATGTATTTTGAAGCAAAACAAGAATTGTCATTTTTGGGTAAACTATCCCTTTATGTTTGTTACCAGCAGCAGTGTTTCCCACAGTATATGGTCGGCCCTCAGACCCTTCAGGGGGGAAATTTCGTACACTTTAAATTCATCAATCTGGTTTACTTTAAGAAATCAAGAGCTCCATCCCCTTTTCAGTAACCATTTTGAACAGGGTTTTTAAAAAAATCTTTGCATTTACTTGTACCTGGACTTTAAATAGGACTCGAACCTCTCTTTAACTGATAGTCCACATTACATTCACACTGTTATTTTCAGGAAGAAAATCAAGACTGAAATGTGTTCAATTTATTTGTTTATTAACATTGCTGTAAATGTGCCAGAATAAGCCAAAAATACTTTTTCATTTGTAGACCCTTGACAATGTAAAAAAAAGTCACCCTTTTTAACCCGAGCATTAAATCCTGTAGACCTGTAAGTTTCTGTGGCAACAGTCAACAGTCTTTTCTCATTGTGAAATGCTGTAAACCTCTGTTCACAAAAATGTTAGAAACTATGCAAATATGAAAGTAAAGTGAATGGTACACGTTGCATTTCCAGATGCAGGCTGAACTCCCAGTACATGTAGAGATGAATGTTTCCAGTATTAACTGAGGCACTAAGAACACTGCATCATGAGCTGCACGTGTGTAAATAAAAACGTTGCTTAGCTTCACTCAGAAACGTGTTTAGCGCAACAAACTGTATACTTCTAAAATTAAATAGCAGCCTTTTGTGTTTTGATAATTGCACTAAGCCATATCACAATTTTAATTCCATTGACAGGTGCTTGCCAAAGTAATGGCAGCAAACACAATGTTAGAGTTCTTTTATGTTATTATGAGAATTGTTTTCGGTTCATTGTGAAATTCAGGCGGGCCACCACAGTCTAGGAAACTAATGGGAAACACTGACCTGAACTAACTTGTTTTTTTTTTTCAGTTTGGGGATGATGAACTGATATGACGAGTGTGTATTATATGTAACCTTTCTCTTCTCTGCACCCACAGGCTCTGAGCTCTTTTGAGTGGTGCCATGACCAGTCAGGGTGGTGACCATGCAGACACACCAAGCCCCTCTTCTTCATTCTCTTCCTCCTCCTCCTCTCGGTCCTCAGCAGCCCGTAAACTGCAGGTGCAGCGCTCGCTCTCCCGGGATACCATCACCATACACTTTTCTGCCAAGGGAAATGAGGAAGAGGAGGAGGAAGAGGAGCTCTACAGGCTAGCTCTTTCCCCTTCTGGCCTTGAACCTGAAGATCAGACCATAGTTACAGCTCAGGAGGCCAGCGAGGAGCTTCTCTCTGAAGGACTGGAAGCGAACATGGTCACAGGACTGTCAACCCAGACCCACAGTTCTGCCCTGGCTGTACAGCACCCCTCCATCAGCTTGGGTTGCACGTCCACTTCTAGTCTAGCTAGCTTCTCATGGCCCTCTGAACAGAGGTCGACTGCCCTGGTAGCTTCCACCCATTCAGCTTCCTCCAGCTCATCCCCAGCCAAGGTCTCTGGCCTTCCCTCAAAGCCCTTCCTCAGCCTAGTCAAGCCCCTTTCCACTGAAGTGGAATCTCGTGAGGTCGCTCGCCAGCCGATAAGGCACCGGCCTTTGATGAAGACACTGGTTAAGTCTCTGTCTACAGACACGGCTCGATCCGAGCTAGAGGCTTCATCGACTCATCGGTCCCTAGATTCCCGGCTCAATCTGCACCTCTTCAAACCTTTCACACAGACTCGCGCTCCTGCCGCCAGTGGAGACTCCAAGACTGCTCCCTCATCCCCCCTCACCTCACCCGATAGCCGCTCCTTCTTCAAAGTTCAGGAGATGGAGGCACGTATTGAAGACACAAAGCGCCGTCTGTCAGAGGTCATGTATGAGCCCCTTCAGCTGCTCAGCAAAATCATCGGCGAGGAACCTGGTGGCGTCAGTGCAAACACTTCCACGTCCACAACTGCAGGAGTCTCTTACTGGTCCAGAAACCTTTCCTCTAGCGCCTCTGAACTCTCCAACCTGTCTGCCCTCAATGGCCACTCAGAAAGCAACAATAACTACTGCATCAAGGAAGAGGAAGACCTGGAGGGCGAAAGTCCTCTTGAGGGGCCAACTGTTGAGCTGCCTTTGCACAAGTCACCTTCTCTGGGCTTGGACAGGTGTTTTATGTCGACGCTTGCTCGTCAAGAAGACGAAGAGTTTTGCGAGCTCTACACCGAAGACTTTGAGCTCTGTACTGACACAGAGTTAGATGGAGAAGAGCCTCGTTCATCCCAGGTCCGACGAGGGAGCACAGGGGGGTGCAGCGAGGAACCAACTGAAGGAGGGGAAGAGGAGGAGGAAGAAGATGAGCCTCCAGGAGTACCCCACAACGCACTGATTCTTCTTATATCTATAGTTTACGGTTGCTTTGTGTTGCCACTTCCTACATATGTGTGTTGGGTGTTGATTGGAGTGGTGGCCGGATTCATGCTAGCAATTCTGGTGGTGTGGTTGTCAGCAAGAGGCAGATCTTCATGTGGCCGTCATGGCAGCTGGAGCAGAAGAGAGAAATGGAACAGGGTTCCTCTGGAAATCAAAGAACCAACCATTTACAAGGTGGGTTCCACGCTTCTGTCAAAGGCGATTCTTGTGCAGTGGTTAGGGTGTAGTTTTGAAGAACTAGAAGTTATACAAAATATTTTTATTTATTCGCTATGCATTTCACTATGCTTTTTTTGGAGATAATTGATCATACCAGTTATATAGATGCCTTGTTTGGAAAATATGTCCTCATTGCCTCAGTTCTGCAAATGCTAAATTACCTAAAACAACAAATGCTTAGGCCTAATAATAGCAATGAAAAGTAAAAGAGTTTTAAGTCTATTTTCATAGTATGCCCTAGTACTCACAAATTGTCCACAATTGCAAATCATCTTTTTCAGAAAGTGCATACTCTTGCTTTTTAAATTGACACAAAATTACTCACCATTCCAGATTTGACTCAGGTTTTATGACAGATCATGTTTTAGCAATAGGGACCTTCAGTAGGCTCTTATGACGACTGCTTTTTGATGATAACAACCAACATGTCTGGCTAATAAAATGTATTTATTGTTGTTGCTTTCCCTTTTATGTTGAAATATAAAAATAAAAAAATTGCATTGACATGTTCAGCAATTGACCGTTTGCAAAGACCCACTGTCCTTAGTTACTGTTGCTATCCCCGACAAACATTGCCGCTCTCACACTACAATCATGTTCTCACGCAGTGTGAAAAATACTTTGCAGACCAAAGAGAAAACAGACAACACATCGACAGACAAGACAGAGCAGGTTACTTCTGGTATGAAACAAGGTCTCAGGACTCGCAGCTTTCAAATTTAGTAATTTTTAAAGAAATTCAAACCGTAAATTCCGTTTTGTGGCTCTTTAATGTGTCGTGACCGATCACTGTATTGCCTCAGTTCAGATACATGAACCGATCGTCTTTTCATATTTACGTAAAGCATGAAATGAACATGAATAAACATCAGAAAGTGTTTTATTTCAACTGCGGAACACATCATTTTTCAAGTGTAAGTCCACCGAAGTTAATCTACTCTCCTGTCTGATTTGCGGTTGAGGCGCGCATTAACATATTTTCCGAGCCAACAATATAACGTGAAACCTATGAAAATGGTTTAAAAAAAGCACATGGCGCCATAGTTTCATCACTTTAGAGTGTCACAGTGACTGTCTTTTTGCAGTAAAGGACCTGTCATAGTTTAATGAGTGGGAAGATGACATTAACGCGAGATTAGCTGCATTGAATGAATGAATGGATGATGCATTTATATAGCGCTTTTATTGTGTATTGTTGTACAATTTTTCGAAGGACATCCTGGGATTTTTAATGCCCACAGAGAGTCAGGACCTCGGTTTAACGTCTCATCCGAAAGACTGTGCTTCTTTTGTCAGTATAGTGTCCCCGTCACTACACTGGGGCATTAGAACCCACACAGACCACGGGGTGAGCACCCCCTGCTGGCCTCACTAACACCTCTTCCAACAGCAACCTAGTTTTCCCAGGAGGTCTCCCATCCAGGTACTGACCAGGCTCAACCCTACTTAGCTTCAGTGGGCAACCAGTCTTGGGCTGCAGGGTGATATGGCTGTGGCTCAAAACAGATGAGCGCTCGTTCATGGGCATGAGAAGTTCATGGGATTTTGTCCACAGAATGATAAGAGCACACGTTTTAACATATTATTTAATTATTTCACACTATACACAATACACACACAGTATTTTAACTTAAGCGCTGCAAGCCATCCATACAGCGCCGGACATGACAGATTTTCTGGTACAGATTTTTTTTTTTCTCATCAAGAAAAACCGAAACCGTTCACCCGAAACCGACACCAAACGATGTAGTATACATGCCAGACCAGCATGTGGCGCTGTAATTCTGCCACAGAGATACACTAAAAACGGAGAAGACTTGGACTATGCGCATAAACCTTGCGCGCGGTATACAAACGAACATGGAACAATACATTTATTAATTTGTGTTAATGTTAGTTAATAAAGACAATCGTTCAGTGTTTGTTCATGTTTTTGTTGCCGTTACGTGACGTAGCGGTGTCTGACTAGGGGCAAGACGTGGGCTGATGACGTCATCGTTTCACAAAATATCAGGATTGGCTGTACACACGAAAACGCAAGGGCGTCGTTTTCAGATTTATCCACTCCGGGACCCGGTTTCAAAAAATATTGGTTTCATTCTCCCAAAATGCCAGATCCGTGTGGACGAAACGCCTATACGATACAAAATGTATGCGTATACAGCTAAACGCGTCTCCGTGTGGACGGAGCCTAAAATTTGTAGTTATATGCTGTAAGGTAATATCACACTATGATAAATGATAATGATTAATCATTTTAAAAGCAACTACTAAAAATTTCCCATTTCAAAATTATATTAATGAAGATTGTTGTACTTTTTTCAAAAAACAATTAACTAATTTTTATGCCCGCGACGGCTCCTCCGCGTTCGGGCAGCCGGCAGGAGTCCCCCGTTCCCTGCTCCTCCCCATCATGGCGGATGGCAGCAGGCTCCGGCCTCAGGCGAACGGCGGCGACTCCTCCGCTCCCTCACGGACGGCAGCCGTCCCTCCACAGCCCAGGCGGCCAGCAGCGAGTTCGTCCGCCCCGCCCCCGGCAACTCACTCCAGCCCACCGCCTCGAGCCTCCATGGCGGCAGACTGCTCCGCCATGCTCGATGGCACCGCGGACTCACCACAGCGGCGAGGGATCTCTGGCAGCGTGCCCCTCCTTCCTCCCGGGTTTCGGCACCAGTGTAGCAAAGTTTTCAGTTCGGGAAGAAGGACGAGGAAGTCAGGGGTGGCGAGTAGACCTTTTATTGGTCGTCACAAACAACATATAACAACGTGAGCGCTTCTTGGGTTTCGCAGTCAGGTGTCGCACACTCTGCTGTCTCTCTCCCCCTCTCCCAGGTCGGTGGCCGCTTATCTCTCGTCTCCCCGTCAATCACTGGAATTGCAAACAGGTGTTAATCATTATTCACTTGACCTCCTTATCACCGCTCGTCTCCAAACTCGCTCTCCCGCTGCAGCCTTTCGCCTTCCCCCGCCCCCCTCGCCACACACTTTCTCCAATATTTTTGAAATACGAGGCAGCTTTGAAATTGGCCAGTAATTTGTGAAATCCAAAGGATCCAAAGCAGACTTCTTGAGAAGATGCTGAACAGCTGCTTGCTTAAGACGTGATGGAAAAATACCTGTAGAAAGACTACAGTTCACAATTGATGCAATACTGGGTCCAATAAAATCAGCTGTCTTACCAAGCAAATGTGAGGGCAAAACATCACAACTGGATGCTGAATGTTTCAATCTAGCAATCGAGTTTGTGTGTTTCCTCACACAAACTTATCAAATATCTCGAGAAGAAGAATATAGCACACATATATTCATGCAAACCACTTTTATTATATTTTTCTGGTGCGTTTTGTCATTTTAGGAGCTGTTACAGCCCCAGTTTCCACTGGAAAAGAGCAGCTTGGACACTCTGCAAAGTATCTTCTTTTCTGCTCCACAGACAAAAGAAGGTAATACGGGTTTGAAACGACATGAGGGTGAGTAATTAATGACAGAATTTTCATTTTTGGGTGAACTATCCCTTTAATCTCACTAAATAATTTCCCCTTTCTCAAATCGAGCTGATCTCAGATGCCTGTCTGTGTGATGTCCCCCGAACAGGCCCCTCCCACAATAGTTTGATTGACAGTAGCGTTTCAGCACAGACTGGACTGGTGTCTTACCTTAGACCCGCCCTGAGTGAGCTGTCATCAGTCCGCCATTGTTTCGACGCCAGAGTAGATGTAGACAAGAATGGCTCCTAAGCGATTGAGATGTTCTGTTATTGGATGTAATAATGAACATAGCAGTCATCATTTACTCCCGACATCTGAGCCGCTGAAGACGCAGTGGTTTACGTTTGTTTCTTAAGGGAATGCGCCCCCGATCTACATAAATGCGTCTATGTTCACGCGAAAAATTCGTGATCCAGCTTCACCTACAGAAGAAGTGAGTATAAGGTTTTT